>NC_060267.1:139679152-139799941 GCF_021613505.1 Equus quagga | reverse complement strand
CTGCCCGTCTAGAGGGCATTCCCTTCTTCCCGGGTGCATGGCTGCCCATCTAGAGGGCATTCCCCAGCCCTCCTTGCAGTCAGGTGTGGCCACATGACTACTTCTCAGCAATGGAGGTAAGCGGAAGAGATGAGTGGTATTTCCTAAGCCTGGGCCTTCAGACATGGGGCGCACCTTTGCCACACCCTGTTTCTCTGAAACCTGGGGGTTGGGGGAGCAGCAAGATGGGAGGGACCTGTATCTAAACGACGTCGTGGAGCAGCACCAACCCACTCCTCTGAGATGAGCAGTGACATGGCTGTCCAGTGAGAGAGAAATCAACTCCAGTATTCTTTAAGCAACTGTTTTTGGATATCTATTAAAGCACCTTAACCTTACCCTACTTAATACAGCTTTAAAAAATCTATTTGCTTTTGAAATAGCCATTAATTGGTCTTGATTGTAAACCAGGTGAGAGCTTGACAATTCTGTGCTGGAGATTAATGAAGTTCTTTTTCATTTTGTAGCTATTCTGAAAATTAAAGAAGGAAATTGTAAAACTGAACATCTGATGTAGGGCTAAATGAGTCAGAATTACCTTTATTTTAGAATAACTCGGTCTCTCATAGCCTTCTTATGGGAGACAAAGGGCTAACTTCCTAGCCTCTTTGTCAGGCTTACCTCTCACGCTCAGCACACAGGGCTGTCTCCAGTACAGCGGAGGCCGACCCCAAGGTCCTCAGGCATGATCTCCCTCACCACAGCTTTTCCGCATCCACATCCTCACCTCCCCTCGGCAGTCTCAAGTTCCTTAGAACGTAAGTCTATAAGGGCAGGACTTTGCCATTTCTGGTTCCCTGAGGAATCCCCAGGACTCCTCACAGTGCCTGGCACACAACAAACGTGTGGCCGACAAACGAACTTAAAGGGTAACTCACAAAGAGGCAGATTTCCACCAGGCATTGAAAAACCAAAAACGGAACACCTACTTGAGAAACAATGTCATCTCTTACAGTCACATCAGTATGGGCAAAAATCTCCCACCACTTGCAAATATCTCAAAACAACGTCACAACTTGCTAAAAAAAATCCCCATAAACACAAATCCTCAATCATTCTTCATTGTTTATAGTACCCATTAAATCTGTACTCATAAGCCTTCCAAACTCCCCAAACTCTTTCTCTATCACTGTCTCCCAGGACTCTACTGTAAGAACACTTGACTTTAGTCAGACTGGTCTGCTCCTCAGCCTTGAAGCGTGACTTCACATTGCCCACCTAGACTGTCACTCCCTTTACCCCGATCGTGACTAAAAGTACCTCTCCATTCCTACTCCGGAATCGGAATCCTACCCAGTGGTATGCTGCTAAATGTTTAGCAACATGCTTTCTGGGGATGGGAGGTAGGATATAAAACTCTGATTTGTAGCCCGTGCTGATTTCCTTGGCATAAATACTCCCACCATGACTGATTTCAAGCCACCAACATAATATCACTGAACGCAGAGGTGAGAAGAAATGCACACAGTTGGCTCTCACCAGCCCGTACAAGCATGCTCTAGCTCATCACTGAATTCCTACCCATCCTTCAAGGCCAAACCTGTTTTACCTATTCTGTGAAGCCTCCCAAGATACCCTCAGTAATTCTACTCATGCCTTCCTCCAAAAACTGGCACATATCTCTGCTACTTATCTGGCACCACCACAGGCTGATTACTACCTTGTACTATCAGTTGTCTTTTTTTTTCCTCAGGTGTTGCTCCTCCAACTAGACTAAGCTCGTGAGGGTATGAATCACTTCTTACACCACACTGCTCCTAGTATAGTGCCTTAGGTAGAGTAAGTGGCCGATTCATATCTGTTAATTATTTTCTCTCCTCTCAAGAAGAATTAAGACTGTCGTAAGACCAAGAAAAAAAATTACTGAAACTGAGAAGGATGAACATTAGGACAAAAGACAGCAAAGTTCCTCTAAAATGGATGGGAGTGGAGAAAGGAGGCAGAAATGGGCCAGCTGAGTTCAGCAGCTCAGGAGATGGCATTCACAAACCTGTGCTTCCCCATCTGCACACACGTACCCTCCATGTACACGCGCCAAATCATTCAAGAAATAAAGGAAGAGGTTGATGTGTGGGATAAGCAGACAGGCACTGGATTAAAAACCAAGTTTAAATCTAGCTATGCAACCATCTGTTACCAACTCACTTAACCTCATTGACACCAGTTTTGCCATCTGTTAAATGAGACAGGTAGATATGATGATCAGCTCTAAGATATTTAGAAACAATGGAGGCATCCAAATAGGGAAATCAGAATTTGTTTAAATTTTATGGCAGAAATATTCTATTAAAATAATAAAAAGAGCTAAAAACATAGAGCAAGAATCCTACCAGAGCATTGCAAAGTCAGTGTCCTGAAATTGTGCCATACACTGAGGGGGAGGGCAGAGTATAAGGAAATGTAATGATAAAAATGAGCACAATCTAATAAAACCTATCATATAATGAGTGTTTAATATTTTAACAGGTACTGTGCTATTTATTTTATATGCATTCTCATTTATCATTTTAACAACCTTAGCATAATTATTATTATCTGCATTTACTAATGAAGAACCTGAGCCTGACTCCAAAGCCTCAGTTGTTAAGCAAACTGACAGAAAGGAATGACAGAAGATAGAATGGGAACAGATGTCAATTTTTGGGTAAGATTACCATCATCATTTTTTCCTCTTGTTCGTGATACTTTAGGGCAATCAAGAGAATGAGTGGGACCAGCTCTAAGCTCAAGAAGGGTAGGGAATGGTCTGTGGTGTTCACAGTTGTAACCTCAGCTGCAAGAGAGTGCTTGGAACACAGTGTGGGCTAAATAGGAATTCCGGTTGCTGAGGTATTTCAGTGGCCCATTTCGGTGGTGCCCCCAACCCTGGTTTCATCCCTTTTCCCGAACGCTTCAGCACTGCGCACTGTTCTAAGTACGGTTGCTATTTAAGTCGGCATGCTAAATCTGCTGGAGAGATAAATGGGATATGTTTCAGCAGACAGGAAAATGTGGCCTCTTTTGAACAGGCCAAAAGAAATGCCATCCAAGTTTCCTCAGCTGTAAAATGGGGGGCTTGGGTTCTTAAAGTCCCTCTCACATCAGAAAGCTGGATTCGATCACATTCTCCCTCCCCGGCCCGTTAACACGTCATTGTTTATGCTGCCAAACGAGGTGGGGGTGGTGCGTGTGTGTGTGTAAAAACTTGGTTTTGGGGGAATCGAACGAGAATCCCGCCCTGCGCCTTCTGCTGGCAGCGAGCTCCCTCCAGCTCTCTCCACCAGCCACCTGCGAGGTGTGACTTGGCCCGGGCACTCCAGGCCGAGGCGAGGAATGAAGCGACGCGGCAGAGCGAAGCTGCTAGGAGAGGGCTTCACCTAGGATTATCCCGGAAGGGCTTCGGCCGAGGTTAACCGAGCCTCTGCATCCTGCGCAGCCTCCCCTTCTCAGGGAGGCCCAGCAGCGGCCTCAGATCCGCTGCAGGCCACGCCATCATTCCGGGCCCCCGCTCCGTGTCTCCAGCCGCCGCCGCGGCCCTCTCCTCGGCGCGGTGCAGCGCCAGCGGGCCGGCTACTCACCATGGCGGCAGGCAGGCGTCAGCAGCCCAGGGGAGCGGGAGAACCCAGGCGGAGCCTCGCCAGGCCCGGATCACCGAGGGCAGTCGGACCTGGAGGCTGGGGCGCCAGGGCACGTTGTTTAGAAGCCTCCGGTTGCTATTGGGAACGGAGGCACGTGACTCCGGAGCCATGCACTTTTATTGGTCCTCAAGATCACGCGACAGGAAGTGCAGTGTGACTGGCCGACCGCCGCATGCGCGTTGACTGCCAGAGCCAGGAAGTCCCGCCTTTTCGCGCCACGCTGTCTTTGGGGGCCGGTCGCCGTTGCTAATGGCAACCAGAGGGCAGTGGCCGCTGGGGGCCCCCCAACCTCCAGCGCGTGGCGGAGTCGCGGAGTCTGGGTTGCTGCGAAGGGCTTGTCCCTCAATTCCCGCGCCTTGGCGGCCCAGAGGGCTGTGGCCTGGACGCTGACTCCCGACCTCTCACCAGTCTCACGTGGCATCAGCTGCGCGGGCCCCAGACTTATTTCTCTTCTCTCCGGGAGTTCCTTCTTGGCCTGGATAGGCCGCCAGCGCCAGCGCTGCCAGGTCCCTGAATAGAGCTTTGAATGATTCTCGCCTCACCCTGTCCCCTTTTTTTCTCTGATATTTCTGGAAAAATCCCTAATATAGAACCTTTTCCCTTAAAAATAATCGCAAACGGTGTCGGTAAAAGAGAGGTGAATTTCAAACTGTTATACCTAGAATCCCCAGGGAAGCTTGTGGAATAGATGCTTCCCTGGCCTCACCCCAAGAAATTCTGAATCAGGAAGTCTAACTTGGGTCCTCGGAAGCTGCAGTTTTTACTGACACTCCAGGAGTGATCACGGACCACTCTGAAAAACACTGTCCTAGAAGAGGCAAAGGTGTAGGAGGAGATAGATTATTCCGAATGCCGGGGGCTTGGCGCTGGATGGGTGAAAGCACAGGCGGTTAAGTGGGCATTTCAGCAGGCTCAGAGGACAGAAACACGAGCCAGATACAGTCACTGGGGAGGCAGCGAGAAGCTAAAAAGTGAGCTTAGCTCGATAGACACTGAAAAGGAGTACAGAGTGGGGAGCTTTCTGGGAATCTGGGAAACTTAAAACTGAGAAGAGAAATTTGGCGTTGGCGCCGACCCATGAACAGATACCTAACTTAGATAAGGCTTTTTGGATTTTTGTTGATTTTGGCCGCTACGCAGTGCGACTTAAAGTGGATCACAATTGGGACCTAAAAGCCTAGAAAGGATTTTAGAGACCTGGTTCCACCTGTTTGGTTTATGGATGAAGAGACTGAAAGCCAAAGCCACGTGTGCAAGACCTCAGAGGGCTGCGTGCGGGCATCTGACCCTCAAGTCTGTGATGAAACTAATACAAATATGTTTTCAAGAGCAAAACCAGAAAGCAGGTGTGAACTATTCTGGGACACTGGGTCTTAAATCGTATTCTGGTTTCAAGAATTTCATTTTTCTTTTCATTTCTTGCCACATTCATTTTATTCAATGTAAATGATATGCAGAATTATGCACAAAGCTGAGGAGTTATCCGAAGAACTGAGCTCAATACTTTGTAAATTTGAAACTTTCATTGCCAGAACAAAGTGGTAGAAGATAAGTTCTGTAGAATAAAGCTAACTTATGAAGCGATGATGTCTTTAGAAAAGGAAGTACAGCAAGGAAAACCTGTTTGTCAGTTAAACGGTCAACACAGTAAAATGGAAATAATTTAAACGGATAATTTTTAATTCAGACAAAGTAAGAGCTGGAAGGAAATAGTGTTGTCAGATGAAGAAAGGCAGCTCAGAAGAGTAAAGTGTCTTGCCCAGTAACAGAGGCACCAGGCCACGTCCGGGATCCAAATCTCATGATTATCGGCAAGAGTTTCTTGATGACTTAGTCCCACCCAAATAGAGCTGACAGGGCTTTCTCTTCCAAATTTATCCCCACCCTTCTGGATGTAAGGCCCCTCACCCTCTGTTTAGAGGAGCTTGTGAGTGTCCCATGACTGTTGAGAAGCAGAGGGACAAGGGGTAGTTCCTCAGTTTGCACTTGACTCGGCAGAGTCTTGGGGCACAGTCGGGAGTCCTTCACTGGGATAATCCAGGGATGACAGGCAGGCAGCTGCCCTTGGAAGGATCTCAAGCCTCAGGGACGAGATCAGCTGAGAAGGCTCCCCTGTGTGTAGCCTGGAGCCCTCCCAGGCATGGAGGGATGGTCCTCAATGCTGCCCCCCAGCATCACTCCCTCCAAGCTCAGGTAAATTTCTACTTTCTGATGCCATCTCTCACATTTCTGTTCAGTGAGTGTTTGCGGACTTTGACCATAGTTGCCACTGTTTAGTGCCCGCTGTGGACTAGACATATTCCATTCCAATAGTTAATCCTCACAACCTTTGGTTCTTTCTCACTACCAGACCTTTGCTGAATTCACATAGAGAGAAGGTCACTTTACTAGGTGTTGTGGATACAAGATAAAGAAGGGATTTTGTAAACATTTTTAAGCCATTTAAGTAAACAAAGTTGTTCATCACTTTGCATTTCTAGGAATCTTAAGTGTATTTTCCCACAGTCAAACTCCTCGTTTGGTATTATTAATGCAGGGGGAGCAAAGCAGTGGGTGAATAATGTGAATATTTCATTTGTGAGTATGTTTGTGGCTTGGGATTTCTAAAGTTGTTCTGAAAAGCTGCATCAGCTAGTTATTTTAATTTAAAATTCTGTTTTAGATCTAAAATCTTCTGTTCCAAGGATTTTATAATATCACTGTTAGCCAATCTACCCAGCTGAGTTGAATATTGTTACATAAGCTGTCTAAACAGTGTCAGCAAATATGAACATGTATTTTGGTCTTACATTGATGAATTTGGCTCACGAAAAGGCTGAACTTGTGCTTCAGGTTGTTTACTAGCTTGGGTTGATTACCAAAGTAAACAGCTCGAGCTGTGAGGGAGAACAGCTCCACCCTACTTTAGTAGTGAGCTATTTTTTTTTTTTTTAATCGCTGTGACAATTTTAAAAATGTATGTGTGTGTGTCAGTTTGGAAGGACTAGATGAGAGGCATACAGACAAGGCCATTATATATCTTTTAGCATAATTCAACATAAATAAAATGAGGATCAACTCTGTCCTTTTAGGTTATTACAAAATGAGACTCTTATGAGTTTATAAATTACCAGTCAACACTGGGACCACTAGATTCGGGGTGTTTACAATGAAGACGAGGAAAAAGGAGGAATGGGAGGTGATCATGGTCTCCTTAGCACTTTTGACAGATTCACTCATTCTGCCACTATTTACAGAGCCCAATTTGTATGCAAGGTTCTGTGGCCAAGAGTGAGCATCTTGGGGGAGAAGGGGAAGGATTCAGGAGGCCCCACCTTCCCCTACTCTATAGATCTTTGTGTGAGGTTGAGGGGACTAAGGTGAAACTTTCCTTAAGTAAAAAGAGAAAATAACAAAGAAAATGATCGGGTAAAAAATAGTTCAGGCGGTGCACAGAAAAGGCAAGAACCTTGAAGGTGCTATGGGAAAGAGGAAAGTTTGAGAAACACTGAACTGGTAGTAGGTGGGCAATGGTTAGGGGAAAATCATTTGGGGGGATTATCTTGAAGAAGGCAGAGCCTTTGGAGTATGGCTTCTCGCATGTAATACTACCAGGGTCCCCTCCAACTTCCCCCACCCTGCCCTGTTACAAGTAAGAAAGTAGCCAAGACTTTAAAAAAGGGAAGGACCCAGGATTGAAAGTGTCTTTGTAGGAGCTGTGGCATTTGAGTGGGTCTCTAGTGAGCAGGAGGCTATTTTCAGTTCTTCTGCTGTTTGCTCCCTCAGTCGGTTGGTTTCACAATGCTCCAGTGATCGGCAGGGTACTGGAGGGTGCTGACAAATTTTATTAGTGAAATCACTATCACATGCATTAAAGGAGGTCAGGCAAGGAAGTGGTTCACCATAAAATACTACAACCCCCTTTAAGATTGTGTGGATGACAGTAATTTCTTAGCCCAAATGTAGATTAGTTTTACTGATAAATCTCCATACATTAAAACACCCCAAAGGAAACAAACACTAAAGTCATCAAAAAGTGAAGTCTACCTAAAAAAAGTTAGGAATTGGTTGTGAGAAGTACCTTCTTGTGAAGTACAAGAAGAATTTATTGTAAATATGGTGATGTCTGCCGAATGCTTATTCCACACGCTCGTGTGTACAAATGGGTTTGAGTTAGACCCACAAGCTCAGTCCTTCTGTGCAGCGATTGTTCATGGAAAACTGAATGCATGAAAGACACTATGGGAAGGGAACAATGAGCAAGATGTGATTTGTCCCTTTCAAACATGGCCTTATAATCGAGTCAAGGGAAAATGCAAGCTCGCAAAACAATCTCGAAGCAGACAATAAGTAGCATGGGAGTTCAGAGACGGGAAAGGTCGCCTCTACTGAAGGTGGAGAGGAGACGTTCAGGAGAGTCTTCCCCACGGCAATGGAATTTGGGATAGGTTTTCAAAGGTGTGTGGAAGAGTTGTGGGTGGGCATGATGATTGTGAGGGAAAGAAGGTTGTCCTGAGCAAGGAACCAGAATTTTCATTAGGTGAGGCAGTAGAAGTGGCCAGAGATGTACATTTAGACGTGTTTTTATTTCAAGGGTCAAATTTCAAAAAGAGGTATACAATGATGGAGTACCTGTACTAGTGTCTTATTCAGGAATGTGGGCCTTCCTAGATCTGTGATCTTTGCTAAATGTGTACCTGGACTACTGTCAATGTAAAGACGTTCACCAACTGCATCCCATCTTAGAAAATGGAAAACAGACTTAAATTTGCTGAGCAAGTTTTGCTTACAAAGGTGGGGTGGTAGTCCCTTTGGAAAGTCTGAATGGCCCAGTGTAAGCTGTCTTCATGAATGGAAGTTTTCTTAATGGGATGGTTAAATAGAACGAAGGCAAAAGGAAATATCACTCTTAGTCAGTTTGAGCTGTTTGCCTTTCCTGCTACTACATTTCAAGCTCCTTGAAGGAAGGAATCTTTATTATATGATCAACCTGAGCTCCCCCAGCAAGGGCTGGGCCGTAATAAGCTCTGAGCAATGCTTGAAGAACTGAATTGAAGATAAACAAGAACATTTCAGCAAACATTTGTGAATTCCTGCTGAGTTCCAGACACTGGTTTGTGGGTTGTTTTTGGCCCTGGGCATGCCTTCTCTTGGAAAGTGTATCATATGATGTCAAACACATTCAGCTATCCCTATTTCCCATGTTAAATGTAATTTCTGGATCGTTTATATAACTTTTATAATTATGAGTTTTTGAGAATAAATTGTTTAGTTCTTGTGACTTAATCTTTATGTTTTTATATAACTATGAGTTGAATGCTAGTTGATTAGTTGACTTAATATCACATTTTGAAGATATCCCATAAAACAATTACTAATTTAGATTTTGTAGTTTTCTTTTCATATGGTGGGCCCACAATATTTTAGTGTATATTACAGTATATCTGAAATATTGTATTTCAGATGTCAAACATTTTATAGGCCTTAGGCCCTTCATCTTAAATGCCTATTGGATGTTGGGAGAACAAGGATGATTGAAACAACGTCCCTGCTCTCAAGGTTTCTAACTCTGGAGAAGGAGAGACAGACCCATTAGAAGGTCATGTCCACATAATGTGGTCACCTTTGGGGAAACCAGAGAAGGGGCTCTTAGCTTAATCTAGGGCTTCAAGGAAAGCACTGGGGAAGATCCCTGAACTGAATCTTGAAGGGTTGTTAAGAGTCAGCTGGGAACGCAAGGTACAAAGGGCAGAGGGAACATAACAAACTGAAGCAGCCTGGCGTGAGCTTAAATATTAGGTTAGCATCTACTTTTAGGAGTTAATCTTGCCAAAAATGTCAACGCTTTGCTCAAAATGTTGGTGAATAAGTCACGAGTAGAAAAACAAACCACCTTTAAAGGGAAAAAATAACCCAACCCCACACTAAAAACCAAGGAGATATAAAGATAAGTCACACATCTGGTTTACTGCTACCACTGAGGCTAAGACATCCACCGAAGGCTCTGGTGATAACCTAAGGGGAGCATGTCTTTCCAGGAGTGGAGTGACTCTATTTGGCCCGCACTTGATCAGCCTGCAAAGCTTACCCAGTACCGTCAAGTACAGCTAGAGAAAGGTGGTGGGGACAGCTTTGTTCAATCAACCACGAACAAACTTGTGCAAGATAAATTTGAACTGCTAATACTCACAGATTCAATACCTTTAGTAATTCAATTGGAGATAAAAGGTCCCTAATTGTTCTTATCTGATATAATTTGGTCTTATTTAAAAATAGTGAGACCTGAGTGTAAACCAGAAGACAAACCAAACTTTAATATCTGCATGTATAGAACAGAAATAATTTTTCATTTTAAGAGATTTAAAGTAAAGTATGAATTTCTGCATTTGATTTTGTGTGAGAGAAACCACTAAAACCATGGGGTTAGTTTTCTACTAGGATCTCTGCTTGTATCCCCATAAGAAGGTTCTGTGTATGTTTGAAAGACTGTCCATATACCCAGTGTATTTTTTACTTAGAATTTAAAATGTATATCCATTTCTTCAAAATGGATATATATTTTTAAACTCTCTGTGATGTGAGTCATTATAGCTGTCATTTAATGCATCCTTACTGTATTTCAGTAACAAATGCTTCATGTTTAAAATGCAATATTTAATTTAATTCTCAAAACAACCCCACAAGATGAGTACTGTGATTACTCTTATTTTTGAAGGGACGAAATAGAGGCTTAGTGAGTGTAGGTAACTTTTGCAAGGTCATGTGGCTAGTTGCTAGAGCAGTGGGGAAAGATGCATATGTAGAGGCCAGCAGCCAGCTGCCTGGTCTCCCAGCCCCTACAGAATGGACAGGCTCAATCATCTAACTCTCAGAGCTCCTGGCAGCACAGCCATGGCGGGGCAGCAGTACACCTTCACCTGGAAGCTCCACATGGACCATTCCATCCTTCTAGCCATCTTCTGATGCCCTGATTCCCAAACTCCCTAATCCACATTCAATCCTTTCAGGGTCCCTAAATTGCTTGTTAGCAATCCTAATCAACACTTACCTTCTCCAGCTTCCTCTGTGCCTTGTGGAATATACATTCTATTGCTTGATGTCTTAAGAGCCTCCGCTTCTTCCTTGGACACTCCTTATCCAAGAGGGAGCTTCCTTCTTCCTACCACTCCTCCCCTCAATGCACATACCCATGGTGGGACCGGTAGTCATCCTTCATAGTCACTTACTGACTCTTCCCTCAACCACTTTTGTCTCTAGTTACCCACTGCTGCCTGTCTTCCATCAATCATCTTCCACCAACTTCTGGATCATTCACTCATTCAAGCATACTCATTGAGGCCTATGACTTCTGTCTTGCCATCCCTCATGATCACCCATCTAGCACCACTTTGTCTTGGCTCTGCCTGCTGCCGCCAGCAACCTTTAGCCCTATTTCACTTTAGCTCCATTGCACTGCTGAAATCTTGAACTCAGAAATGACCCTCTCTGATCATCACTGACTATCTGAACACTGCTTCAGCTCCTTCACTTTCCTTAAACTTTGCCTCTGACCTGATTGTGACCTAACTGTGACCTATTTTCTTCTGCTCCATCATCCCTTCTCCTTGAGTCACTGCTCTTGGTCCTCCACGTCGTCACTCAACCATGAGAAGTTTCTACTTCTTACCAGTTGACTCTCTGTTACAACACCAACTTGATCAATTGCAACCTTAAATCCATCCAGCCATCCATTTTTTCGGTCTTGCTCCCAAGCCAGAAAAGTCACATAATGAACTGTATTGGCTTCATAAAAACTTTTTGAATTTTTTTTTCTATTTTCTCTGAGCTTCACAGCTGCTTAGACATTCAGGGTCAGCTCCTGTTCCACTTCATCCAAGTGGCTGTCTCCTAAAGTTTTCCTAGTCCTCAAGCATTCATCCTTCTTCCTCCTCTTCAATCCCAACAGATGATTCCCCTTCTGCTTTTTTAGGATAAGCTCCCTTGATGCTCCTGCATTTCTGCTCAAAGTGAGTCCTTTCATCATAAGTGAGGAAATACTTAAAGATTATTAACACCCAGTATTGCCTAGGGCATGAGGAGAAAGACCTTAACAATGTAGCTAGGAGGATAAAGTGGTATGGCTTTTTTGGAGGACAAACTGGAAATTAGTTTCAAGACTGAAAAGGCACACACCCTTTCGCCCAGTGATTTGTCTTCACTCGTCAGAATTTATTTAAGAAAAAAAAGAGCGCAAAGAAGTGTGTACAGAGATGTTTACTGTGGCTTTGAGTGGTGAAAATCTTGAGATAGTTTAAATGTTTCTCTTTTGGGGGAATGACTAAATAGATTATGCTGCAATAAAGTGGAATTTTCTGCAGCTGTCAAAAGGAACAAAGAAAACTCCATGTGCATTTACATAGAAAGATGTCCATAATATATAATAAAATGACAAATCAAGTCGGAGAATAGTAGTCATAGTAAGACGGCACTTACTTACTTAGAAATGCACATACAGACAAATTCAGAAAGGCAAAGCAATAAATTTCTTTACCCGGATCCAGGCAGGGGTAATAGATGGCGACAGGCAGGGTTGGTGGGGGGATGGATTTCTATATGTGTCTGTAATTTGAATTTCGTTATTAAGCGGGCACTACTTCTGTAATTTAACAATAGAAAGAGAAAATAAAAGCCGATATGAAAACACCCTTTGTTACATTTGCCATTGTTTTATGTGGTCACCACAATCAAGGCACTGTACTTCTAAGGGCCGGGCCTCATTTCTGTTCTCTTTAAATAAGAAATGGGGCAGAAATTTCAGGTCACCCAGAGACCTGGATGGAGACTACCCAAGGGAACATGCCCTTTCCTCTTTATTCTTCACTCCGAACGCTGCTGCCAGCATTCAGATGTTTTCACTTTGCTTGCAGCCCTCTGTTGTTAGCTCGCTTCCTTTTTCTCCAGATGGCTGAACAGACCCAGGCCTTCCCCGCTGGAGATGGGGTGGGTGGAGCCAATGGGAGGACTTTGCTTGTTTGCGATTGTTTCCTAATCCCGTTCCTGACCTCTGTTTGAGCAGGAATGCTTGGCCTTGGTGAGGTCCTGTCAAAATTTCTATCCGATCTGAATTAGGTTCACTGGGCAGGTCCCATGCTGATATTTTAGCAAAATTAAACGGGAAGCTGGCATATGTTTTTGGTCACAAAAATACATCACACGGGAACCTTACACGCATTAGGCTCATTTTCTTTACTGCATTATGGGGCGTCTTTTATGGGAAAGGTGTCTATCAATTTTGCTGTGACTTACTCTGAGAACAATGATTATCACAGTTTATTATTGCCACCTTCCTTCCAGAAATAGAGGACAACATTATTAAACGGATGGTAAGTATCTTGGGGACTACACAGAGACTCTAGGTTCCTGTCTTATCTCTTAGACACCCCTGTCCCTTCTTCTCCTTGTCCTACTGATTCTCAGGAGGAACTCTTGTCCAGGGCCAGCTATGACCCCATCCAAGCCCTTCCACCTCTGCTGGGACCCGACTCCATTACTTATCCCTTCAGACATTTTTTTTAGCTCTTATATCTTCATTTTCTTCCTCTCTTTGATCCTTCCTCAGTTAAAATCATGCTCAAGTCTCCTCCACATTAAAAACGAAAGAGAACTATGACAAATATTAACCCCAAACCAGCCCTGCCTTTGTCCAAATGTTTCCTATAATTGGCTGCCCTAACTTTGTCCTTCTCTCTATCGCTGAACTCCTTGAGAGAGTGCTCCCTGTTGACTGCTCACACTTCACCTGTCAGTTACCCCACAGTCTGGCACTTTCCTTCTCCTCCCTGCTGAAACAGACTTCTCAAAGCCATCAAGTGGTCTGGTTGCTAAATCTAATACCGCATCTCAGTCAGCCTTGCAGCATCTCACAGGATGAACCACCTCCTTCGTGACACCTTCCTGGGCTTTTGCTACTCTGCTCTCTCCTTTCTGTCCCTTCTCACTCTCCATGGTTGATTGCTGTTCTGCTCACCCCTGAAAACTGGTGTCCCTTCAAAGTCTCTCCTCAGCTGCTTTGTCTTACCACTGTACTCTCCTTATCTGTGTAATTTTATTCATTCCCAGGGTTTCATCTGTCACATATGAGGATGACCACTAAATCTGCATCTTCAAGGGGCCAGGCCTGTGGCCGAGTGGTTGGAGTTCAATGGGTTCGTGGGTTCGGATCGTGGGCATGACCTACACCACTTGTCAGTCATGTTGTGGCAGCATCCTACATACAAAGTAGAAGGTTGGCAGAGATGTTAGCTCAGGGCTAATCCTCCTCAGACAAAAAAACCCCAAAAAACAAAAAAGGAAATTTGTCAACAGATGTTTGCGTAGGGCAAATCTTCCTCAGGGGGAAAAAAATCTACACCTTCAAGCCATGCTTCTCACTTGCATACCCAACTAATATTTCTAGGAGATTTCTGGTTTTCTCCAATTGGGTGTCCCCAAAGCTACTTAAATTCAACATATCCAAGGAGAACTGATAACCCACCAGTCTGTCTTGGTCCCATTCTATCACCAATCCTTCTATCGCCATCCACCAATAAGATGATCAGGGTCCTCCATGAGTTCTCCTTTCTCTCCTGCTGGTTTTGGTTATCTTGGGATTACATCTCCTGAAATAGCTTTCAAAATCACCACTCCCCTCTTCTTCATTCTAATATTTTCTCCCTGATCCCATTCCTCCTAACTGGAATAATAATAAAAAAATGCAATATCAACAGCAAACAAGCCATAATTCTGACGTGTCTAAAGCACTTGTCAATTTACAGAGCTTTCTCTTACTGGAATTTAAACTAGCTTCATGGAAAATTGCAGAATTTTGGGTGGGTGGGGTCCAAATTGTTGGATATTCTCCTCCTTCCCCATGAAATGAGAGTTCAAAATAAAAATGTAATTGTATCCTGGAAAATCAAAGTGATGGTTCTTGCACACCTGACTTTGTGAATTGAGAAGTATATCAATTACAGCAACCTGTAAGTTAATCAAGCCAACAAAATTGCCCAGTGGGCTAAAACTCATATTTAAATATTTAAAGTGAAAGTTAAAAAAACCCAACCCTGCTAGAGATGTTATTGCGCAAATAGGCTGAAAGGCTATTTGATTTTAGTTTTCATTTCTGACATGTAAAAAACAGTGTTTTGTGATTTTTTCAAATTGGTTAATCATAATGATCGTTTTACCAAGGAACTGCTGTTTTAAAAAAAATTCTTTTCAGTTTCATGGAGGAATAATTGGCATACATCACGATACAAGCTTAAGGCATGCAGCGTGATGGTTTGATTTACATATATTGTAAGATAATTGACACAATAGGTTCAGTTAATGCCCGCTAATTTTGCATTTTTCTTATGAAATGGATTAAATTAATGTGCCGTAATTTTTTTTTAAAAGCCTGTCCAGGGATCTCACACTTTTACGCACTCAATTTTCAGGAAAAAAATACCAGCTAATTTTTGTCCATTTCCAAGAATAAGTATATGAATAGCAGACTAAAAATAAACGCTACTGTATTTGGCTCTTTTACCAACTCTCAGAGTGTGTTGCCAAGAAAAAAACACCTGATGTTTCACAATAAAATTACTTTGTGTTGCTCTTCTTTACTCTGAAAGATCCCATGAGACTTGTGCTTGTAAGTACTTTAGCCAAATATGAATTAGCCCTTCAACATCACCTCCAAAGTCCAGGGAGCATCTGGGGGACCCTAGTGTACAGGACCCCTGGGGTACACACATGGTGACAGGGAATGATTCAAAGTGACAGGTGAGCCAAATAATACACGTGCTTACATTTTCACCTAGTGTTATGGAGATAACTTATTAATACCACTAATATGTTTTTTTTGTCCTTCATTAAAGTTAAAATCAGATGCCATATTTTGTAAACTGTACTTACATGCTATGTATACTATAAAAACAAAAACTAAAAAAAAAATCTTAATTTAAAACAATTAAAAATCGAAGCGAATGGAGAGGAGAAGCTATAGACACGATGGCATTGAAAGTGCCTTTGTCTAGATCCGAAGGAAAAGGACAGCAAACTTTGTTAAATCTGGACTCCTATTTTATCTCATCGCCAAAAACTTGTCTGTCTTTACTAAAAGAGCAAATAGTTTCCCTGTAACGTCATCATTGAAAAAATAATTCTAAGAATTGTTGATTTGAATCTTGAGGTTGCAAATATGTGTTCTGGGATGTTTACTATGGAAATCGGTGTTTGCTCACAAAGTTACAAATCGTGGTTTTCGGAGGTGGTTGGTTTACTTCACCAAACTTGTGACAAACCCACTGACTGGCCTCTAGCAAGCTCTCCGAGAGAGAGGGACGCACTCGGAGGTACTGCTCCTTGTAAGAGTTATTTTACAGGAAAAAGTAAAAATGGCTCTAAGAGTTGAACTTAAAAAGAAAATGCAAGATCTTGCTTCTCTGGACAGTGCGAGTTAATGACGCAACACGCGGGGCAGAAATAGGAACTATTCTCTTCCTGTACTTTTTAAAAATTTGCTAGGCAGAGATAGTTTTTCAGCTTTTAATTAACCTAAAATTCTCGTGTACATTTTCTACTTCGCTCACACCCATCAGAAGGTTGTCTTTGCTCTCTGGGCCTCTAATTTATGCTGGTACTTTTATCTTTCACCACCAAAAAATACCAATGGACTAGTTCTCATTTTCAGAGGGCAAAAAGTAATAAATGAATGAATGTGGATCTTTTACAAAGAACAGTACATGCGGTACCTATTAAATAACATAAAGAATTGAAATAAAATTCACTTCCTTTGCGAAAAATAAGAATTTTGGAAACTTGAAATAGAATGATATATTAATTATATACTAGTCACAGAAAATGGCTCTAATAGTCTCTAATGATTACAGCATGATGAATAGCCACTGTTATTTTAGAGGCAAAAAATAAAGATCTAATGTAGATTTTAAAATTTTCACCTACAAGTAATAATTTATTCAAGAAACTGTGCCAAGAGAATGAAAGAAGAGTGTGTGTCCATGAGTGTATGTGTGTGCATGTCTGTGTGTGCGTATGCATGTGGCTGTGTGCATGGGCATGTCTCTGTGTGTACAAGTGTATGGGCGTGTGTGAATGGTTGCATGTGCACGAATGTGTGTGTGTGTGTTTGCAGAGCAGAAATGAAAAAGGAAAGGACTTTGCAATCCTAAGGTAATTCAGATGGTGGATGGGCATTTATCACAAGCTTATCTTAATAAATGCTTTTTGTAGATGACGAGAACAGTAGCATCAGCAAACTCAAATAATCTACTTTTCAATAATTCTCTTAGGCAGGCAAAGAACTTCTTTGCCTGAAATTAATCTTTTATTATTTTAGATTTTGTCAAAATACTTAGGCCAGGCTCATCTGTTTCAGTAAAAGTTCACTATGAGGCTTTCCGTGCACATGGAACATACAAGTCATGTTGAAAATGGATCACAAAGGCCTGATAAAGCTCTAGGGGGGCTGTGGACCGGAGGTCTCTGGTCTCGTAAAGGCTGGCACAACAAGGAAACTCAGCTCGAGGGGTTTATGTAATAGATACGGAGTAGCTGAGCTAGTTACAACATGCGAAGCAGTTTCATCTTTTCCCACCTTAATTTTAAAAACCACTTTTTTTCCTGCTGCCAGGAGATTTTCAGCTTAAATGACCCCCTGCCCCCCAACTTCTGGTCCAGTTCATTGCCGAAAGTTTACTGCTTGGCTGTCATTTGAGCGTATTTCTTCTGGGTCTTTTATTTGGGGTTATTTTTTAGAGAAGATAAGAAACAAAATGCGCCACTATTCAGCACAGGGTCCAAGTACTGGCCTGGCAGGAACGAGCTTCAGGCAGAAAGGCGGCTGCATTTCCGGGAAACCAGAGAGAGGCTGGGGGTAGCATTTATTCCAAACCCGCTTCATCTCAGTACAGATACCCCTTGCGGGTATTGTAGTTATTCTGAAAGAATGCAAAGAAACAAAAAGGGGGGGAAAAAACCCTTCAGAGATCAAAACTTCAGAGGGCAAAAGTTCAAGGGAAGATTTATTTTTAATGTTAAAAGGGAAGATGGCTTGTGAGCAAAATCAAGAACACTGATTAAAATGCAAAAGCTCAGAAAGCCCAGAAGTGCTGTTTGGTTTGCTGAGTGTTTGTTTTTTCTGAGCCAGAAGCCAGTCAAACACATCTGCCTTATTCCTGAAAGGTCTGTCCAACTGGCTCTAGTCTCAGATAAAAACCGTTTACTACAGCTCCAACACGTGCAGAGGAGGGGGCAGAGGCTATTTTAAAAAGTCCTGTGAGTAGGTTGACCCTCCCAATGAGTGAATTGTATTTGCAAAGGGGTGTGTGTGTGTGTTGTCAAGCCTGCTTATTTGCAGATACACGCAGATGAGTAAGACCCTAGGTGAGACGGTAACCCAGCGCTACTGGATTTTCTTACAAGCTGCAGCGTACGACTGATTGAAGTCTACCCCTTTCTCAGGCTTCACCAACTACACCTCTCCGTGGAACTTAGTGGAAGAATTTACTCACTTTCTACCTAAAAAGGAAATCTATTTGTAGAAGCTAAAAGCTGTGAGGGACATTCATATCATTTATTAGAAACCCATCTTGGAGGCAACTGAGATCCAAAACAGCCATGTGGCTTGCTAAGGTACCAAGCCACCATCAAAGCATTGTGTTTCCTATCTGGCAGTTATTATCAGTTTCATTTCTTTCTTTCTTTTCTTTTTTTTTTTTTTGTGAGGAAGATTGTCCCTGAGCTAACATCTGTTGCCAATCTTCCTCTTTTTGCTTGAGGAAGATTGTCCCTGAGCTAACATCCATGCCCATCTTCCTCTAGTTTGTATGTGGGATGCCATCACAGCATGGCTTGATGAGCGGTGTATAGGTCCAGACCCAGAATCCGAACCTGCGAACCCCAGGCCACTGAAGTGGAGTGCGTGAACTTAACTGCTATACCACTGGGTAGGCCCCAGCATTATCATTTTATGGAGTTCATTTTTCCTGAAAGAATAAAAATTATTTATACCCAGTTAAGGACTTTTCGTAATCAAGTTCATTTATTTGTTCATCAAACGTATATTGAGACTCGATAGATATATATGTCAGGCACTGTCTTAGGCTCTGGGGGTCACACTGGTGAGGAAAACAGATACGGTCTCTGCTCTTGTGAGGTAAAGTGAGTCTTACAACTGTGTGAATTGGTTCTAAAATTCTGTTCTTCCTTTGGAGAAACTTACAGATGACTTGCAGCCTGTGCATCCTCCATTTGGAACTGCTGGGACGTGTGCAGCAGCCTGGGGGAACGCTGCAGCCTTTGCTGAAGGAGAACGAAGCACCGTCATGCACCGGGTGAGGAGCAGAGATGTGGTGGCCTCTCTGCAGACGGATCTGCTCCCCAGGGAAGGGGCCAGGAGTGACACAGAACAGCACAATCAAAACGCAGACCTGCAGACCATGGACAGTGTTGAGGAGAGGGGATTCTGCATACATGCCCCCCTCAACAGTTATTTTAACAACAACAACAACAACAACAATGCCTGGTCTCCGCATCATTTCTCCCACAAACCGTGGTGGGGAAACCATGATGGACTGAGGTGGCCGTCTGAGACTGGGCTCTGATGCTCTTGTTTCTACTATCTGTTATGTGAGGAAGAAAGAGAGCTTAGACTGGGTTCTTGCTGCACGTTAAGAAAAAAAATTTAAGTTGCCTATTGTGGCTTGGAAGCATCTTCAAGCATGGGTCAATCAACTAGCTCTTGACCTTGAATATGGGTACATCCATGCTGCGTTAGTAGCAACACATCTAAATTGCTGGCAGTCAGTGAGCATAACCAGCACAGCTTGCAGCCTTCGTTCAGGTGCATGTTTGGAATTCTCCCACATGGTGAAGATGAGGAGAGAACACGAATGAGAATGAGAATGATAACAATAATGTATTAGATTATCTTGCTGTTGTTCTCTTAGAAAGTAGTGCTTCCTCTTTCCAATGTGTGAAGGCTATATTTAGAACCACTCTTGTTTTGAAACTTGGTTTTAAATTAAACTCAGTTTTGGCTGCGTTGGGTTCTGATGAAAACAGTATTATCATGGGAGCCAAGAAAAATTCAGTAAAAACACATCCATTGAATATATGAAAAGTTATGAGTCTATAATGATATTCAAAAAGGAGAAAGTCGGAAGAAACTCCTTTGAGGCTGCTAGTACCAATTCTTTATTTGGAAATTGTGTAATTAAAGAGAAAATACATTTACTGTCTTTCCAGTAGAAACTTTATTTCAGGGTAACCAAATAGCTCCAGTTGATGAGATAAAATTATTTAACAGAAGAATGCCAGCTAGATGTAGAAGGATGATAGAAAATCATAATCTAGGGGCTGACCCAGTGGTGTAGTGGTTAAGTTCACACACTGTACTTTGGTGGCCCAGGGTTTGTGGGTTTGGATCTTGGGTGTGGACCTGCACACCGCTCATCAAGCCATGCTGTGGTGGGATCCCACATACAAAATAGAGGAAGGTTGGCACAGATGTTAGCTCAGGGACAATCTTCCTTACACACAAAAAAGAAAATCATAATCTTGCAATTCCAATGAGAATGCAGACCCAAGAAAGGACTACCAACTTGTGTTAAAGACATTAGGTGAATGGTCAATGGGACCTGGACATTCATATGGAACCAAAGTAACACCACAACGATATGGTTCTGGTCATCAGGAGAAAAACATAATTGTACAACAGATGGATCAGACTGCCATCACCCTAACCTAATGGCTGATCTTAGCCTCAGAAATGATGGGACAACCAGATATTACACGTCTTCAGGTGTCATGCCTTCTGATGTCACAGCATCACCTGAGATGCAGTTTAACCAAAGATATTTACCTGGGATCTAATCAACCTGTAGATGTAACTTCTGGAAAATACATGGGAGAGAGGAACAAGATAAATGATACCACGAGGCAGGGGGGTTTTATACGTCTAGTGGCTACAATAAGAAGATTCCATGAAGGAAGAGACTAGAGGCTAGAATAAAAGACACTGAGGGCATGTAACAACCAGGTGCAAGGAGTGGTCTGGGACTGGTTCCTGGTTTGGACAAAAAGGCTATAAAGGACATTTTGGGGAACATTTGGGGAATTTGACTGTATACTGGCTATTAGATGATGTTAAAGAATGATTATTAATTTTAGGTATGATAGTGTTATTTTTCGCCACATAGGGAAGTGTTACTTTTTAGAAATGCATTTTGAGGTATTTAAGGATAATGTCATGATGTCTCCAATTTATTCTTTGCAGATGACACACAGTGGGACGTTCTGTGTGAAATAGACTGTGTCATTCATGTCCCCTATGGAATGGCTGAACATACCTAGACTTTTAACCAACCACACTTTCAGAGATTAGGAAGTAAAGTGTAATTATTAGATTATACATGTGTAATTATCAGTAATGTGCTATCAGATATGAGTAAAAATTCTGTACATTTTCTAAAGATTAAAGTCTTTAAAGTGAGTAAAGTGAAAAAGAGTAGCAGAAAACAGTTCAAAATAATGGGGCAGGCATTACCATAAGACAATAAGTAAAAAAAAATTCAAGACCTGATAACTAACTTAATTTTAATATTGCCACCAGAATCTAATTTCCACTGATCACAATTTATGATTTTTATAACTTTTCTTCACTAAGTACTACTCAAAATCTTCGTCTACTAGTAAAAATTGATCCACTATAACGGAATAGTTAGATAAATTATGGTATGTCCATATCTGAAATATTGTGAAGTCATTAACAGATGAGATTTGGATTTAATTTAACTTTTGGATTAATATTTAATAACATGAAAACATGTTTATGGTATAATGTTAAGTGCAGGATATATAATGGTGTCACATATGGTCCCAATTTTATGTAAGTGTAAATGATTTAGCCCCCAGAGAATGGCTGAGAGAGGGATAAGGAGGTGCCATCTAACGCAGTCCCGGTAGCTTTGTGACCGCCAAAAGAAAATAAGAGGAAAAACACGGTAGAGGAGACAGCAGAAAATTGTAGAGCTCTCCAGGCATGGATTATATCATTGTCTGTTTTAAACAAGAGAGTAGTTTCTCTCTCCATATTGGGTAGATGTGGTAAATTTTCTGACATGATAAAAAGAAACCTCTAATTTTATTCCCCTCCAAAACTGAAAGTTGAAGAGTTGAAGCCCTTTTGCCCTTTTCAGAATGACTAAACTGCATGAGCCTCCTCACCAAGTGCCGGAGCAGACGGTAGACCGGAAAAGGCAGTTCTGCTCCCAGAGACATGAGAGAGGCACACACGGAACGTGATGGCAGAGCCGTGTAAACCTTATGGTCGCCCATCACATTGTCACGGAATATTGTCTCCCTCTCTGGAAGGGCGGTCAAGCCTGTGGTGCGACCAGGAGCCTGGGATCAACCGAAGGAAATGCGATCCTTTCTCATGGGCAGCATTTCCTCAGTGAGGGGGAGAACAAGGACCTTCATCAAGTGTCATGTTAATTTAAAATTTTGAAGAAAGCTGCTTCTTCATGGGATGGGTAAATAAAATTCTAACCATGTTAAACATCACTTTCTCCCCTGATTATTGAAGTAGGATACTCAGCAGCAGTTCAGGAGGTGGGGGTAGAGCTCCAGGAAAGGCAAGCTCTCCAGGTCTCACTGTGCAGAGGGTAAGCCAGAGCCAGAGGCATCACAGAACCCGACGTACAGACACGCACATGCATGTGCATGCAAACACACACATGTGCACACACATGCAAAGGAAAGCCTCTGGATGAACACACACCAAACGTTTAATAATAAATATGTATGAGGAACTAGGAAAGGAATGGAAGAAAATGAAACTTTAGCTTTTCTTACTCTATGTATTGCCTAATTTTTTGTATTTTCTTTTTACAGCAGCAAATATTCATTTATTTTATGTAACTTTTAAAAAGAAGGCAATATGAACTCACACACTCCTGGTAGAAATGTAAAAACAGTAGTTACTTGAAAACGGTTTGGCAGTTCCTTAAAAATTAAACTTAGAGTGACCACATGACCCAGCCATTCCACTCCAAGGTGTTTACCTAAGAGAAAAAGAAATACATGTGTGTGTAAAGGCATGGATGTTTGGAGAAGCATTATTTGTAATAGCCAAAAGCTGAAAGCAACCAAAATGTTCACCAGATGCGGAACGGTAACAGACTGTGGGACAGCCAGATAATTACTCAGCAATAATAAGGAACAACTATTGATACACACAACAACTTGGGTGAATCTCAAAATAGTGATGCTGAGTGAAAGAAGCCAAATAAAAAAGAGTACATGGTATATATTTCAATTTATATAAAATTCTAGAAATGCAAACCAAACTACAGGGACAGAAAGCAGATTGGTGGTTGAATGGGGAGTAGGGGTAGGGGGAGAGGAAAGGATTACAAAGGGGCACAGGAAGCTTCTGGGGGTGATGGCTATGCTCACTATGGTCACTGTTGTGATGTCTCACTGCTGTGTACTGTATCAAAGTTTATCCAGTTGCATGTTTTAATAGGCATGGTTCATTGTGCACCAATTATACCTCAATGAATCTGTGGGAAAAAAAGTAATACATGTTTATTATAGAAAATTTGGAAATTCCATACGAATGAAGAAGAAAAATAAATAGCACCTTTACTCCCTTGAGAGACCACTGCTAACATTTTGGGGTCTTTTTCTTCCAAGAAGTTTTCATACCCACCAGCCTGTATGTTCTACAAGGACAAGTCTGTCCGATGTGCCGGCTGTATTCCCAGCCCTCTGCCAGAAAAGCAAGTGCTCCGTAACTATTTTGAATCAATAAATGAATGTGTAAATACCATACCCTCTTTATTGCATATTATGTCATTAGAAATTTTTCACGTCACTAAAAATTCTTTGAAAATATATTTGTGGCTGCACACCCTTCCACTGTCTGGATCTACAGTAATTGATTTTAGACTTGGTTGTTTACAATTGTTTAATATAATCAATAGCACCGTGATATTCAGCTTTGTGTATAAACCCTTGGGTATATCATGGAAGACTTGTGGCTATGACCGGGCAATTCCAAAACAATGAATGGATCCAGTTAAGCAGGTTAACAACTTAATTTTACATTGTGCAGATAAAAATAAGATAGTTAAATTTTCCATCATTTAAATCCGTTTGTTAATTAACTTCTCTTTCCCTCAGTTTCCTCTTTTGTAAAATGGGAGTAATAGTAGTCTCCACATCTCAAGGTGGTGGTCAGGATTAATGGAGACAATGCCAAAGCAGAACTTGCGACATCCTGGGCAGGGAGCAAATTGTAATGACGGGTACTTATGGGCCATTCTTGTGCCAGAATTGCCCATGGCTCCCTCTAAATTCCCTCAATTCAAAAACCTTTTCTTGGGATCTGCCAGTTTGAATCTATGCGTTGGCCTGGCTTGAAGAATCTTTTGAGTGGGTTGGAATTAAATACTAAGCACTGGGGTTTACATTGTTCCTAGTTAAACCTCCTTAGAATACTCATCAGAGCCAAAGATAAATGTTGGCCCAATGGAGTGGATTCCAAGTTCTGGCCCTGGATAGCTCTGGTGATCAGAAGGATTCAGAGGAGCAATTTTCTCTCCAGTGGATTTTCCCCAGCTTTCTGCTGAATTTCAGGGTTGAGTGAGTGAAACTTGGTTGAAACCACGAGCTTCATATAGTTGTGGTAGCAAACCATAAATCATTCTGGGTTTCTTAAGAAGCTCTGTAAACCTTAGAAAATCAAGATGACTTTTAACAGAGCTGTTTGATTTAATAGTTTTGGAGTGGATTTTCAGCCAAGTTCTGGTTCCAGATTCTCAGCATCTAGCAGAAATGTTTAGTGAGTTAAACACACACACACACACATACACACACACAGCTTTTGTTCATTTAGATTAACAAAGAGAAGGCGAATATGTAACTATACATTGACTCAGAATTTCTGCAAGAATACCTTTATTTAAATGCTAACCTCCCATTTTATAGGTAAGGAAACTGAGACTGAGTGACGTGCTCAACCCCTGCTTAATAAGTGGTGAGAGGGATAAATCCAGCTCTCGCTGAATCCAAAGTAAGCATAGAATTTATATAATCTAAAGTAATAATTACAGCCACCATTTTCCCCGCACACCACAGCGTACAAGGCCTGTCAGGTACACTCTCTCTTCGGGCCCTGACAACCCTTCTCTGTTCGAGAGGCTCTGATGACGCAAGGCTTCTCCCCGCATCTCCCAAACTTGACATCGTGCTACTCAGTGTGCGGTACTGGTTCAGCAGCACGGGCATCGCCTGGAAGCCTGTTAGAGATGCAGACTCTCAGGCTCCATGCAGACCCGCTGACTCAGAATCCGTATTTTAGCAAGATCACCAGGTGACTTGTAGGCCCATCAAAGTTTGAAAAGCACTGCCATCAAGTCAGCCATCAAATGTACACATCATGGCCAGAGCGGAGCTACACAGAGTCACTGAGAAGACACAGAGTGGGCCCCTGGCCAGCAGGTCTTGTGTGACACTGACTGAAGAGCTAAAGAAAGCACGTGTGCATTGAAACGGGCTGGTCAGGCAGGGAGGCATGGAGAAGGGAGTGTTACACAGGTGACCGTGACAGGCAATCCCAGCATTGCTCGCGGATCGAGGGGTTTGGCTAAAGGCCAGTGGCAAGGTCAGCCCTGCTGTGTGAGGGATGCATTAGGCAGCCACGCCCGCTGACATGGTATGTTTGTCATGGGAGACCCTCAAGATCATAGGATGGGCAGACTGCAATCCATTTTTATTGTCCAAGCTTCATGAGGACCTTCCTGGAAGACAGGGCAAAGAAGAGGCCATGTCTGTGGTATCAGTTTAAAGTTCCTCTTCATTTACACATCATGTTTTTTTTACTTCTTTATGTTTCTCTTGGAGAATGTGGTCACTGTACCAGATCAAGTAAGTGGCTGGATGTTACCCTGTGCTGACAAGTTCTGTCCTCCTCTGGGAGGGAACAGAGCCATAAAAAGAAGCATATCTCCTCTGGGCCACCTCGAATTTTTAAGAAATGTGGCCAACTCTGAGCCTACAATTGCTTGCCTCATCGAGGAGCCCCTCCTTTGTGGAAAGTGGCTGGAAGCAGCGTGGGTAGTGTCTGGAGGGGGCTTGGCACGGCTTTGGCAGGGAATGAAGACCCCAGGAAAGCTTTGATTTTGGTGCCCTAAAATCTTCATCTCATTGAAATAAAAAGGAATTCAGCTATGTCTGATCCAGAGAGGAAAGTTCACCCCAAAGTCTGGGAGAACCTAAGATGACATTTACATCATCTTCTAACCTCTCGTCTAAAGCCATTTCCTCTAGCCTTGTCATTTGGCTTCTTCAGTGGGTCTGCCCATGGAGAGAGAGGGAGAGTGGTTATGCCAAGAAAAGTATTTGAGTCCCTGTGACATCTGGTTTTACATTTTCCTCCAAATCTCCATGTCTCCCCATCATATAACGTTGTCTCATTAAATGGAGTATAGATCAGAAGGTCGTAAGGAAGACGTTCCTGAGGTAACTTCTGTCAGATCAGCAGCCTTCTAGGCCTCTCCCCATCTCCCCGGTGCCTGCTCTGAAGCTCAGGTTGGTGGGAGGGACAGGGCAGCATGATACAAAGGTGCCTGTGAGGCCACATGGGGAGCTGTGTGGTTTGGGGTCAGGAAACCAGGTGCCTGGCTGTCAGGCTACACCCACAGACCCAGGCACCACCACCACGTCAGGTGTCTCTTGGTTTTGGCAGCTCTGAAATTATGAGTTGACAATCAGATGGCACGGAAGCCTGGAAACAAAGCTATCAGCTAATCAGAAAGGCCTGCTTGGATGTGGTTTAGACATCCTGAAAGTTAGCACAATGTGGCATGGGGTGGAAATTGCTATGCCCAGGATGAGTGATGGTATGTGTGTGTGTGTGTTATGTGTGTGTGTGTGTATATGTGTGTTTGTGGTTGAACCTACAGAGGATCTATCTTTGCTCTTTATCAGACGAACAATGAGAGATCTGGACAAATGGGATGGTTTTATAGTAACTTTCTAAAAAGAAGTAGTCATATACTTGCACAAATACAAGTCTACTTAACATTCAAGAGAAGTTACACATTTTTTATGTATTTAACAGATAGAAACACTTTTATTAGAATCCTAAAATGTTTAACGTTAATTACACAATTATGCAATTTATTCCTGAATATACTCTCATAGTAGAATATTCAATGATTACCACCAACCTCTGACTTCTTCCTGGAGATAAGCAGTGTGGCCATTTGGGTATAAATCTCTCTAAAGTCTTTTCTCTGCTATTATAAATGTGCATTTGTGGCTAGACAGATAATGTCATTTGGTTGTTTCCATCAGAAATACCATTATGTTGAATATATCATCTACAATTTGCTTTGCTCATTTAGGGAAATACCCCGGAAATCTTTTCCTGTTAGTTCACATAGATCCACCTCATTCTTTTTCACTGCTGCATAGTATTTCATAGATTGGATATACCATCCTTTAAGAAATCATCGTCTTATTAATGGACATGTAAGTTCTTTTCCTTTTTCACCAACACAAGCACCATTGTTGCCATACCTCCTTGAGGGCATACATGAATATTCTCTAAAGGGAATACTATTGGAAAATGTTTGCGACATAGGGATGCAAGCCTTATATGTTAACTGATCCTGCCATCATCCCCTCCCAAAGTGGCTGAACCAGTTCACACACTCTCAGGAGTGTGAGAGTTCCTGGTTCCTCACCCCAATGTCCAATTTCAAACCCGTAAAGATTTGTCTATTGAAGGGTGAAAATCTTGTTTAACGTGCGTTTCACTGATGACTAGTTAGATAGAGCATCTTTTCAGATGTTTTTCTTCCCCCATCTGGGTACCGCCTCTTCATACTTCTGCAGATTTAAAAATTGGAGTTACTCGTCTTTTTCTTTTGAGTTTGTAGGAGCAGAACTTCTAAGAGAAACTGCAAAAAGCAAGTAGTAACAGCCAGTTTTCTTTATTTCAGAAAGTCATAAAAGCATCTGCTTGCAGAGAAATGGAGAAAAAAAGCCTGTGGTGTGTGTATGTGATGTTTTTTCCATAGCGTGACTTTAACGCCCACACACCTTTAGTAAATGGAATGAAGCCCCCGAAAACTGCAGCAGCAAAGATGAAAGACAAAGAAAGGAAAAGTAGTTCCACCAGATGCTTAGTAACAAGAAGGGCCATCTCCAGCCAACAGCTGAAATCTGGCTTTCCTATTCTGCAGAAGGCTTGGTTTGCAATCCCAGGTCAACTCATTCCTGTAGAAATCTTTCCTACAGTGGGAGCTTAGGATCTGAGCTCGCTCTCATTGGTTGCTCATCAAGAAGTGATGTAAGTCTGTAGCCCTCGTCTGGGGTTATCTGAAGGGCTCATCGCTCATGGTAGTGACAGAGACAGGGGAGCAGCCAGGTGGTGGCACGGAGTGGCAGGCCCAGGCTCACTGACTCATCTTCAACCACAAGGGAACTTATCTCCACAGGGCATCTTCCTGGGTGACAGCTGAAGTCTGGGGGCTTGAGAGCATGGGCAAGTATGGGCTGCAGAGGAGCCGAGAAGGAAGGGGGCAGGAGAACCGTCCGTCTGTAGTTGGCGGAGAGCCGTCAACTTTGTAATTGATTCTGACGTGTATGCGGATGAGGCCATGGAGCAAACACAAGGATAAACCTCAAAGATGGGGTGTGGTATGGAGCAAAGAGCGGGATATGTGTGATATAATCCCTTTAACCCTCTGTTTTAAAATACTGTCTAAAAAGATTTGACAGGGAGGGGCTCCAGCCATTTTTAGAAAACAGGCTTGGAGTAGGTTGTGTTTCCATCCTTTGTGAAAGTGGCTGGGAAGCCGAAGCTATCACTGAGATGCTCCTGGGGAGCCCAGGCGAGATTTGTAACCAACCAACCCAGCAGTAGAACAGGGGATGGTTTGGTGAGCAGCAGGCCCCCTGGAGGGCTTGTTAAAGCACACATTGCTGGGCCTGTGCCCAGAGTTTCTGATTCCATGGGTCTGAGGCACCCCACGGCTCTCACAAAGGTGCAGGTGATGCTGCTGCGGCCACTGCTGGTCTGGGGAACAGACTTTGAGAACCACTGGACTAGAGATAAGTTGCCAGAGAAACCTTTAATTGGAGAAAAAACAGATGCTGGGAGGTGTTGAAGACGGTTTGTGGCTGTGGTCTCTTCTCAGGTTGCTGGGGGAGGGGAGTGCAGAGAGTCAGAGAAAACTCTGAGAAGTGCTCTAATGGCAAAGTCTGCAGATGGCAGATGAGGGACCACCTCTGTCCAGGGAGCTTCTAGAGGCAAGTGAGACTGAAGTCCTGGGTGGTACTAGCTGTGATGTCTTAGAAAGGTCACCCTAGTCAAAGCTGAGGGCCAGAGCCAGGATTAGATTAAGTTGTGAGGGAGAATAAATATTAGTGAGAAAGGGACCGAATTCTACCCAGGTATTTATTCTTTTAACCATTAAAAACTTGTAAAATTAAAGTAATAAATAACATGCACATGGCTAAGTAAAGGAATAATACTTTGAAGGCTTAAGACAAGAAATTCCTAGCTCTTTTTTTCCCCACTCTCAGTTCCATCCCCCAAACCAACTTTTCAGTGCTTCTCAAACTTTACTGAGTACACCCATCCCTTGGGGGTCTTGTGACATGCAGATTTGACTCACTGGGTCTGGGGCTGGCCTGAGATTCTGCATTTCTGACAAACTCCCGGGTGATACTGCTGTTGGTCTGCGGACCACACTTTGTATTGGAAGTTTTTTTTTTTTTTTTTAAAAGATTTTTTTTATTTTTTCCTTTTTCTCCCCAAAGCCCCCCGGTACATAGTTGTGTATTCTTTGTTGTGGGTTCTTCTAGTTGTGGCATGTGGGACGCTGCCTCAGCGTGGTTCGAGGAGCAGTGTCATGTCCGCGCCCAGGATTCGAACCAACGAAACACTGGGCCGCCTGCAGCGGAGCGCGCGAACTTAACCGCTCGGCCACGGGGCCAGCCCCTGTATTGGAAGTTTTTAAATCATTCTTTGAGCTGTATGTTTTGGTAATCCATCTTAGACATTATTCACCTACTTCTTGTTATAATAGATGAAGATTTCGTTCCCACATCAGCCTCACTTACTTTCCCATCTTTACAATATCATTTTATTTAGAATTTTTATCAAGACCAAGTAGTGAACTGTTATTATATTTCACTTCTTACACAGCCTTTTGTTTTTCCTGGAGTTTTGAATTATCTTTCTTTTCTTCCCACAATGTCTTGCTCAAAATAATCCTCTGTTTCTCCTCCAGAAGTTCACCATAACAGCTATTCTATGAAATACTCTTTTCTCTGGAAGACGTCCCTACACCCACTCACTTAATCCTTCCCCAAATTCAAACAAAAACAAACCATTCCTGCCTATGAGCATTCCCCAAGCCATTTACTCCTCCTAGAATACCATTGCCTCTGTCCTACAATCTTCTCACCATAGGTTGACATGCAACCTGTTGAAGTATTACTCATTGCTCAAATCGTAACACAAGCTTCTGAAGCCATTTAGCTTCTCTGCTCCCCTCAGTAGAGATGTCTCCTTCTGCTTCCTTTTATCTCCCTTTTTCCTTCATTGTGCACGTATGTGCACACACACACACACACCCCTATGTGTATGTACATAAACGTATGAATGTATCTATATATTTACCTCATGAAGTTTCTTATTCTGTCTTATATTAATTGTTTGGTATTTGCTTTATCTTACGCAGTGGATGGTAACCTTGTCCGTTCATGGATTCTACAAGTGTTTATCAAGGGCTCACCACATGCTGGACTTGTTTCTACCCTTCTCTCTCCAGCTCCTCCCCCTTTCTTATTAGCATTCTCCTCTGTCTTCATTCTTCATTGTAATCCTTTTTCTTCCTCCTCTCTCCCACATCCCTACTTTAGGAGGCATCTTTCTCTAAGGAACCAAAACTATTTCATGAAAATGGCCACTGAAAAAAGGCTTTTGGCAGCCATTTGGGGCCACTGGGGTGGAGGGAGGCAAAGGGATGAGCATTTTGATGCTATGCTTGTGTTGCATTGCTCTCCTGCGCACCTGCTGTCTTCTATTTAATATATGTCTGTCTAGTAGGTCTGTGCACAGGGTGTGGACCTTTTGCTATGGGGATTGTGTCTTGTATACAACTTCTTCTTAGGGGAGGCTCTTTCCTGTCTCTTGGAATGGCTCTTCCTTTTCATACTTCAGCATAAATGTCACCTCCTCAGAGAGGCCTTCCCTCTCCCCTCCTCTGAAGCAGCTCCATCCTCTCCCTTCCCTTAACTCTCTATCACATCACCCTGCGTGGTAGGTTAATTTCACTGATGTCCCCAATTAACAGTCCCCCTCTATCCACTCCTTTTGAAATGGACTTGGCAGCTCTTCCCATCAAGAGGTGGAGTCTGTTTCCCCACCCCTTGAATCCGGGCTGACCCGTGCCTTGCTTTGACCAAAAGAATGTGACAGAAGTGACAGTGTGCCAGTTCTGAGCCCAGAGCCTTGAGAGGCCTTGTGTACTTCTGCTCTCTCTTGGAACCTTACCATCACCATGTGTACAAACCTCGGCCAGCCAACTGGAGAATGGGAGACCATGTGGACCAGAGCAAAGGCCATGTGAGAAAGCCAGCCCCTCGCCAACTTGTTAGGTGACCACAGACACCTGAGCAGACCCAGCTGCGGTCAGCTGAGGCTGGTTGAGACCAGAAGAACTTCCCAGCTGAAACCAGCTTAAATGGCAACTTACAGAATCATGAGCTAAATAATAATCATTGTTTGAAGTCACTACATTGTGGAGTGGGTTGTTATGCAGCAACAGGCAAGGGGTGCAGCCTGCTTGTCTCCTTTAGAGCACGCATCACTTATCTCACTTTATGTTGTTTGTTTCCTGTCTCTCTGCACTTGAATGTGAGCTCTGTGGGAGTTGCCCCTTGCCTGTTTTGTCTCCTACTGGATTCCCTGTACCTAGAATACTGTCTGGCTATAGTAGGTACTAAATCAGTTTTGGGTAAATGAATGAACGAACAAACACGCTATTTGCAAATGCTGACTGTGTTGCTGTGTATCTGGGGGAAACCCAGCAACTGAGGCAAAGGGAGAGGAGCAGAATTTTGAATTAGGCCTGGATGCAAATCTTGATCCACCACTTATCAGCTGTGTGACCTTGGGCAAATCCCTTGACTTCTATGAGTTTCAATTTTATTATCTGTACAATATAAATATGAAAATAATATCTATCTCCCATGGTGGTGGTAAGGATTAAATGTGTAAAAATTATTTTGCAAATTGTAAAATATCGTACTGATGATATTTTGTTGTTTTTAGTGTGACTCAGAGAAGAAGGCTTTTTATTCTTCTACTTTTTGATTCTCTGGGTGAAGAAAAGCTTTAGTGTAAAAATTTAAATTTGTGGAACAAAATGTCTCCTTGGAGGATGCGTATCGTAGGCAGGAAGGGGAAGAGAAAAGAGAATGGCCTTTGCAATCAGCCACACTTGGATTTGAATCCCGGCTACCACTCACTCTGTGATCTTAGGCAGTTCAGTTAGCTGCTGCTCAAAGACGGTTTCCTCATCTTCAAAAAGGACACACTCTCTATCTTATAGTTATTATGGGGTTTAAATGAGATGATGTTTGTAAAGCTCCTGGCACAAAATGGGTGCTCAGGACATTTATTTATCCTCTCTATCCCTGGAGAAGAGTGGGGATCACAGTCAAGAGGAAGTCTCAGCTGCTGACCCTCAGGAACAGGAGAGAAAGCCGTAAGCAAGGGGCTTTGGAAGCATGAGGTATAAAGATTGTCAGAAAGGAGGCCCCAGGGCGCAAGCCTGTAAATGTGCTGGATTTGAATCATGTTCCCGCATTGTCATTTACTGAAGTTCTCTGTGTTTAGAAATGAAATCTTTTAACAAAACAAGGACAGCGTTGTTGCTTTGGCACCTCCTGAGTGCTGAACTCTCAGATAGCAACTCTGACAGCAACCCTGGGGAATAGCTGTTAATGTCCTGTTTTACAAAAGAGGAAACTGAGGCTCTGCAACAGAGGCCACCGTGTAGGTAAGTGCAGAATTGGACAGACCCCAGATATCACCATGACATCATGACGACACCCTTCAATAGAAAGTACCGCTCAGGAGCACGTGCTGAGCGCCAGGCCCCGGCATGGCTCTTCCCCATGTTACCCCTTTGTGCCCTCACAGCAACCCTTTGAGGGGGTGCCATCCCCACATCTTACAGGTAGGGAAAGTGCCTTGCCCAGGGTCACACAGGAAGTGGCAGTCATCCAGCACGTTCTGCCCAACTGGAACTTTCACTCTCTTCCTTGGCCATTCCCGGGGTGGGGGGAAAAGTTTGAGAAACTGGGTAGATAGTAGGAGGCTTAAACCAGACAGAGAAATGAGATCAATGTTGGAGGCCAACAGAAAGGAAGGACGGGCCGTCTCAGAGGTAGAGGCAAGACTGAGCAGTGGAAGGGGGACTGTGCCCCGGCCTCTCCTCAGAGCCCCCTGGATCCACGCAGCAGAGGTAGAAGCCAAGACAGCAGTTGCCTCCCTCTCTGTCATCACAAACACAAGGGACAAAGGTTCAGCAAGACATGTCAGAGAAAGGGAAAAGAATGGGGGTCCCAAGTCCGACAGCCTGAGATATACCGAATAAAATGCTTGACGCTACTGAAAAATGAATTCCCAGTTTAAAAAATAGGAAGTAGACATCTTTGCTGCAGGACTTCTCAGAACCTTCGACATGCTGCTTTGACTGTTTTCAAAGAATTTCGCCCTTTGCTAAGACCTACCCACATTGCTGGGCTGCAGCACTCAGCTTGGGAAGGCTGTTATATGTTGTTTGTGTGGGCATATTTTTTCCAAATGTGGTTAATATTGGAAACTGCATTGTTATTTCTAAGGTAGAACCCTGTGACAATCTGAAGGCTGTGCTTGGGTCTTAATTCGTGTTTCCCTGCACCCAGCAGGCAGGAACTCTATAAGGGTCTGTGTGCTCGGCGGGTGTGTGACTACAAAGAGGAGACACCAGCCCAGAGGTCTCAGGTCAACTGCCCCGCTGCAAGAAGCCTTTCTCTGGGCCTCCACTGTAGGCACCTGACCTTTTGTTGTGGTTGTTTTGATGTGGCCATTTTGAAACTGAGGACATTTTGATACAGCTATTTTAATGCTGTGGAAATTTTCTGACTTTTTGAAAACACCAGTCATTGAACTTCCATGTTTTGAAAAAATTATCAAGTATGGGACCAGGGGCAGGGTAAAATGGTCAACATGATGGAGAAAACTGGGGGCAGAGTGAGGCTATGGATGGGGGTCCATTTTTTATTTACATTTTGCATAGGAAAAGAAGAGAAGAGTTAAAAGTTTAATGGTCTCATTTTTAGGGTCATTCAAAGTCCTCAAGTTAAAAACCTGTCTGTAATCAAGACAGTGTGGTATTGGTGAAAGAATAGACAAAGAGATCAATGGAACAGAATAGAGCCCAGAAATAGACCCGCATAAATATAGTCAACTGATCTTTGACAAAGAAGCAAAGGCAATACAGTGGAGCAAAGATAGTCTTTACAGCACATGATGCTGGAACAACTGGAAATCCACATGCAAAAGAATGAATCAAGACACAGACCTCACACCTTTTACAAAAACTAACTCAAAATGGATCATAGACTAAATGTAAAACACAAAACTATAAAACTCCTAGAAGATAACACAGGAGAAAAACTATGACCTGGGGAATGGTGATGATTTTTTAGACACAACGTCAAGGGCACAATCCATGAAATAAATAAGTGATAAGCTGGACATCATTAAAATTAAAAACTGCTCTGCAAAAGACAATGTCAAGAGAATGAGAAGATAAGCCACAGACTGGGAGAAAATATTTGCAAAAGACACATCAGCTAAGTGACTGTTATCTGAAATATGCAAAGAACTCTTAAAACTCACCAATAAGAAAACAAACAACCTGATGAAAAAAATGGGTCAAATGTCCTAATAAACACCTCACTAAAGAAGACATACAGATGACAAATAATCATATGAAAAGATGCGCCATATCTTATGTCATCAGGGAAATGCAAATTAAAAAACAGTGAGATACTACCACGCATCTGTTAGAATGGCCCAAATCTGGAACACTGACAACACCAAATGCTGGTGAGGACGTGGAGCCATAGGAACTCTCATTCATTGCTGGTGGGAATGCAACATGGTGCAGCCACTTTGGAAGACAGTTTGGTGCTTTCTTACAAAACTAATCATAGTCTTATCATGTGATCCAACATTCACGGTCCTTGGTATTTGCCCAAAGGAGTTCAAAACTTATGTTCACAAAAAAATTGGCACATAAATTTTTATAGCAGGGGCCGGCCCATGGCCAAGTGGTTAAGTTCTCCCACTCCATTTTGGCAGCCCAGGGTTTCACCAGTTCAGATCCTGGGTGCAGACATGGCACTGCTCTTCAGGCCATGTTGAGGCAGTGTCCCGCATAGCACAACCAGAGGCACTCACAACTACAATATATGACTATGTACAGGGGGGCGCTTTGGGGAGAAGAAGAAGAAAAAAAGGAAGACAGGCAACAGTTGGTAGCTCAGGTGCAATCTTTAAAAAAAAATGTTTATAGCAGCTTTATTCATAATTGCCAAAACTTGGAAGCAACTGAGTTGTCCTTCAGGAGGTGAATGGATCAATAAACTGTGGTACATCCAGACAATGGAATATTATTCAGCACTGAAAAAGAAAGGAGCTATCAAGCCATGAAAAGACATAGAGGAAACTTAAATGCATATTACTAAATGAAGGAAGCCAATCTGAGAAGGCTACATATTGTATCATTCCAACTATATGACATTCTGGAAAAGGCAAAACTATGGATCAGTGGTTGTCAGGGGTTAGCGGGGAGGGAGGGAGGGATGAATGGGCAGAGCACAGAGGACTTTTAGGGCAGTGAAACTACTCTGTATGATGCTATAATGTGCGTATATGGCCTTACACATTTGTCAAAAATCATAGAATGTACACCACCAAAAGAGAACCCTAAAGTAACCTATGCACTCTGGGTGATAACGACATGTCTATTTAGGTGTACTGATTGTAACAAAAGTACCACTCTGGTGCGGGATCTTGATAGTGGAGGGGGTGGCATGTATGAGGCAACACGGGTTATGTGGGAACTCTCTGTAGCTTCTACTCAATTTTGCTGTGAACCTAAAACTGTTCTAAAAAATGAAGTCTATTTATAAGAAAGGAAAAAAAAGCCTGTCAGCACCTCTTGCTGTCTAGCTGTCATCATCACTAAAAGTTTCCCGGCAGTTAGCATGGTGCTCTCGCTCCATGTAGGGTGGCAGGAGGGAGGGATCCGAGCACTCTGAACCCACCCTGATGCCTCCCTAGAGGCGGAAGTGGGAGAAGGGACAGTGGCAGGCAGGGCTGAGGGTTCTGGCTCCCGCGGTGGCCCAGGCAAGGGGAAGCTCTAATTCAGTCAGCTGGTCCTGGCCAGTGGGTGCCCCCGCTGCAGAGAAACCACGAGGGCTGGCTGTTTTCCCTGAAGTTTCCCCACACGGCAGCCCAGGATCTATTAGAAATGGAAACTGGATCATGTCGTTGCCTACATAAATCCCTCAGTGGCTTTCCATCGCACCTGGCATCAGATCAAAGCTACGGATCCCAGCCTCCAGCCCCTCCCATTTCTCTGGTGACTCCTCACACCTCTCTGTCCCCCAGCATGTTGGTCTTCTCATCCTTGGACACGTCAAGCTCTTTCTGCTGCCTGTTCCCTCTGCTGGGAATGGTGATCCCAACCGTCGCCTTTTTCTTTTTAAAGATTGGCACCTGGGCTAACAACTGTTGCCAGTCCTTTTTTTTTTTTTCCTGCTTTATGTCCCCCAACCCCCCCTGTACACAGTTGTATATCTTAGTTGCAGGTCTTTCTAGTTGTGGGATGTGGGACACCGCCTCAACGTGGCCTGATGAGCGGTGCCATGTCCGCGCCCAGAATCCAAACCTTGGGCCGCCGCAGCGGAGCGCACGAACTTGACCACTCTGCCACGGAGCTGGCCCGCCAACCGTCACCTTTATGGGAATTTCTTGTAATTCAGGTCCTAAATGTGACCTCTTTAGTGAGCCCTCCCCTAACCACCCAGTGCGAAGGAGGCCCCTCAGTCACTCCTTCATCTCTCTCTGCTTTAATTCTCTGTCATTTAATTTCATACCACCTGTCTTGTCTCCTGCCACATCCCTATCTCTTAGATCAGGGCTGGCACATAGTAGAAACTTGACAGCTACATGTTGAATGAAGAACTCGAATAAGATCTTCCAGTGAGATAAAGTGTGTCAGGGCAGAAGGAAGATTTCTATCATTAATAGGGGAGGCAAATAAAATTACAAATCCCGCAACGAGCCTAACGATTCACATGCTGCGAGCACAAAACCTCAGGAGGTGTGGAGGACACTTGTTTCCCTTATAAATAGCTCATGTCTGCAAGAGCTTGGCGGCTGCACGGTGAACTCTTGACCTCCCCTCTGAGCTTCAGAGACCTTCACTTCAGCACCTCAAGCACATCACAACCAATGCTCAATGCATCACTCTCTGCCAAAATCAACATTTCCTCTCACCTCCCCTCTCTAGTAAAGCGCCCAAGTCTTCCCGGAGCCTCCAAATGGCCTTGCTCTCCCGCTCCTGCAGCACCTCATTTGCCAGCTCTCACGGGTCGCGTGGCCACGCTCTCCCCCCGCCTTCCATTCCTGCTGATGCTGCAGGGGGTGGACACTCATGCTCTCCCCTTCTCCTTCTCTTGACAATTGCCTCCTAACTGGCCTCCCAACCTTCGATGGCTATTCATTGTAAATGAATTTAGCAAAAATGACTCCTTTCTGTTCATTCTTGACCTTTAATCATTTTTACTGCTAACCACAAAACACGAGAAATTTAAAGAATCTAGAGGCGTCCTAGAAAACCAGTGGAGTGAAATCCTGTGCTGGCTTTAAGCCTCCTGGGGAGGGAAGAGCTCCCCATTCAAGCCCCTCTGCCCTGGAGGAGAGGAGAGTGTTTCTGCTATGGGCCAGCTGCCCTTGGTTCGTGTCATAGACTGAGCCATCCTAGCTACTCTTGCTAAGGTAGAAATATTAGCTGCTCAAAATGGATCAGTCTAGATCTGTACTGTCCACTATGGTGGCCATTAGCCATATGTAGCTATTTATATTTAAATGTAAACCAATTGCAATTAAATAAAATTTCTTGAAAATCAGTTTCTCAGTCACACTAACCACAGTCTAGGTGTTCATTAGCTAGCTGTGGCTGGTGGCTGTGCATCGAACAGTGCAGACGTGGAACATTTCCACCATTGTAGAAAGTTCTAGTGAATAGCACTACTCTAGATTCCCAGGACTTAAGGGAGGTTTGTTTTTTTCCATTAATTTAGTCAAAAGATTATTAATAAACTCTCAGAACATTCTGCTGGGCTGCAACCATGACCAAGTCCCCATGACCCCTGTCCTCATGGAGTTAGTGGGCAAAGAAGAGTCCTTATGGATTTTACTCCTTGGAAGTTTGACCCTGGGACTCCTTGTACCTGACTCTATCAGACCCTCCCACCAAGCTACCCTGAACTCCTTCAAGACATGCTGGACTTCCCAAGCGAAGATAAGGCATCACTCAATGAAGAGTAGAAATCTAGCATCGTCCTCTTCCAAGATGCCAACATGTTTTTGGAATATGACTTTCCCAATGTGTACAAAAGGCTCAGGAAGGAGGAGAACAAGATTACAAATCTAGGCTTAAACATGGAGAATCTGAAAAGAAGCAGATAGAAGCAAAACTCTTATTCTCTGCCAGAGACTATGTCAGACACTTGGAACGTGGGAACGAGCAAGAGGGAATTCAGACACGGCACTTCCCATTGGCCCCTCCGACAAATCTGGGGTCTTTTCCTCTGTTGTGCATGTCAGAGGTTGTGGACTGCAGCTTCATTCCACAATTATCCCCTAACGCCCCTCAACTCCAAGCACAGCACCTGGCCCTGGGACCCAGAGGGGACACACACACTACCCTGCCCTCTGGAACTCACCTTTGGTAGGGTGAGAATGCAGAGGGAAATACCCATTATAAAAGGGAAGCTGCAACCTCTTACAATCACCCTGATCTGAATTCTACCTGCAAAGAAACACAGCACAGAAAACAAAGAATGGGAGTTCCCTCCAAGGAATGAATTTCTACTGGATGACAGCAAAAAGGATCACATTTATCCTAGGCTTCTTTGAGAAATCAGAAGTTCTCTCTACTGTTTCGTCATATCTTCCTGCCTCCCCAGCCTCGTGCTGCCTCTCTGCATCCCAGGGGAGGGGACTTGGGAGTTCTAAAGCAGCTCTTCCAGAACTTGATGCTGCCTAAGCATCCCCATCTGGACCACGGGGGACCACATGGCGGAGAGGGTCTTCCCACAATGGCGCATTTACTCCTTCCCTTCTTCCCTGACCTCCTCCCCTGCTTCCCTTCCTCCCACCCACCTCACCCAACCATTTGATGGACAAGCAGTATCTACTCGGAATGCCCTTACCTGGTGATGACACAGCTTAAGCCAAGAGAAGGTAGAAAGTACAGCATCTTCCTTGCCCAGGCCTCTTGCAACTATCGTGTGTGTCCCAGCCTCCTGAAAACTTTCCCAGGTCCCAATCAAATACAAAGAAGGAGAAAATTCACGGCTTTCCCTGGCCAAAGACAGCCAGAAATCAGTTAACGGAGCATTTTTTTCCCTCCATTGCCGCTTCCTGTTCTGTCAATAATTGCTAACTTAGAGGGAGAAGTGAAAGGCCAGAGCATTTGGCTGATTCTCAGTTATGTACCATTTTAGACACAATGCTCAGCGAATGTGGGACAAGGTAAGGGAATTCACAGCTCTCTCAAGGCTGCTGAATCAACCCTCACTTTCGTTCTTACTGCCCACAGTCTGTGCCTTTCTTAGGGGCCATTCATTGGCCTGTCCTATTTAGAAAATAAATCCAACTGCATCTTAGGTATCACTTTGTTCTGTTTGATGGGGAGGGCCGCTCTGCGGGAGAGCCACGCTGAGTCCACAGGACAATCAATACACTAAAAAGAAGAAATCCGTCTCCACTGGAGTGTAGTTGTGATTTTCCCCCAGAACAAATATGAAAAAGAAACCTTCGTCATAATGACGACGAGGATCAACTTGGGTGTTTGCTGTCGGCGACGGTGCAGGTTGTGGACTGGAGCTTCTACCCCACAACCATTCCCTAAATGCCCTTCAATTGCCAGGCACAGCCCCTGGCCCTGAGACGCAGGGGGTGCCATTGTCATCGCGGGCCCCCCCATAGTCTTGGCTGGGAAGACTTCACCTGTGAGCTTCATGAAAAATATAACATTTTGTATGTTTAGGCTTTTTCAAAATTTCATCTAAACACCCATGATTCGTAAGATGAAATGTATTATCAGTGTTAATGTATCTGATGTATAGTGGTCATGTCAAAATACAATCTGACTGTATTTGATGCCAATTTTAAGGCGTTTGTGCCTCCCCAACACTCCATGTCCCTACATACGTGTCACATACATGACTTTCTAAAGTAACCATTTAATAGAGCTTTCACAGATGATGGGCATAGTCTATACCTGTGGTAGCCACTAGCTACATGTGGCTGTTGAGCACTTGAAATGCGGTTAGTGTGACTAAGAAACCAGTTACATTTTATTTAACTTAAATAGGCACAGTGGCTAGTTGCTACTGTATTGGATGGCACGGCTCCAGGATTTAGGTACATCTGTCATGGCCAAAAAGGTTACACTGTGACGGACAGTGCTGGGGATGTTAATCCCTCACAGACCTGTTCAGACACCACCACCCAAAGAAAGCTTATGAATGCACACTTTTAGCAAGCCTGACAAGGCTTTCGCTGTAAGTAGCTGTGCTGTCTAGGAAAAGAAATTGTTCTTACGTTATCAGTCTCTACATGCATCTTCAGAGAGGATGGTTTCCCTTAGCCCTGCAATTCTCAGCTTTCCATTTCTAGTTGCAAATCATCAACTCTGCTGATTGCTAGAAGCTGCAGCTGGTGACTCCCTACTCCCCACCCTCCTGAGCCACCCCACCAGTGACAGCACAGGCAGGGGTGGCCTGGCTTCCTTTCTGGTGTTTTTACCGGGTAGCTGTTTGTTCAGAACTCATAGAAGGCTTATCCCTCATCCCAGGCAGAGAGCAAGCCAGCCGTCTCCCCAAGACACACAGCCGGTGGGGCCGCCTTCTCCCGGAGCCTCTCACGCTGCCCTCCGCCGTGAGTATCTCCCTCCCTCCTCTTCTGTCCCGGTGTCACTTGTGCCCTCAGTTGTGTGCTGCCACGACGGCTCCTAGAATCCAAGCTTTCACTCATTTGTTCAGTGGTCATGAGCATCAGGTGCTTTGCTAGAAATGGCGAGGGAGGCAAAGGCGGATCAGGTGGTGCCCTCCCGGGCTTCCAGGGTGAGTAATGAGCCTCCCTCCCACCCACACACGTGAAGCTTAGGTTCAAGGCAGCCTGGTCTGTGATTTGTACCTTCATGGAGGGAGAAGCAGGTGCTAGGGACAGGTGAGAAGAAAGTGGCCATGGGTTGGGAGAGTGAAGTCCCCATGAGGTCCTTGGGTCTGAGAGATTGCCCCATGGAAAGGATGTATGGGGCAGCATTCTTTGTCGCAGTGAAAAGATTAGAAACTAGCAAACTTTGTAGCAAGAGCTGACTGGTTAAATGAACTGGGACATATGCAGACGATGGAATACTCAGCAGCCATCCAATCTGACGACACAGCTCCATGTGGAACTAGCATTAAAAGCGGTCCACGAAAGACTGGTCCCTAGAAAGCAAGATGGAAAATTGCTTGTGGGGTCTGATTCCCTTACCATTACGAGTGTGTGCGTGCGTGTGTGTGTGTGTGTGTGTGTGAGGTTGTGTCGCAGAGTAAAAGTCTAAAAGGATGTATCTCAGAAAGTTAACGATGGCTAACCCAGGTAAAGGGGTGTTTAAGGAGTTTTATTTTCTTCATTACATATGTTTGCTTTTTCGGGATTTTTTTTTGGTACGTTGTAAAAATGCTCCTTTCTAATCAGAACAAAGCAAAGCTACTTAACTTTAAATGACTCATCAAGGAGTACTGTTCGTCCTTTAAACATGCCCCCTCTTTAGTCCTCAATTAACCGTTGCTGCCTGGACGGCTGGCGTGTCAGGTGAGTTGGTGTGAGCGCTGAACTGGAAATCGGGTCCAGCAACCGGTCTGTGAGAGCCCGTCTCCTCCCTCCCTTCACTGAACAAACCAAAGTTAACCTGCCATTTCAACACCTGGAGTTCCACAGCCTCTCTCTTCCAATATCTGTCTATCTGCTCTGAAGCCCCCTGTGTGCATCCCACTCACAGGCTCGCACTGGGAAGCCCCCCAGTCCAGAGCTGTGACTACTGAGAGGTGGGATGGGGGCACCTGACCCAAGCTTGGTGAGCTGATGGTCTCATAGACAGCTCAGAGCCCCCGCTTTTGTGCAGGGTGAAGAAAGCAGAGCTACCAAAAAATGCAAGGGATGGTTCAGTCTCTGTGTAGCCAGTTGGATAAAGACCAAAGTAAGGCCCCGTGCTTCTGACTCACAGTGGTATCTGTATCCCATTCACAGGGCTACTTTGAGCAGTGGGGGCTGTGGATGTGGGAAGTTGCTGCATCCACAGTGGCTCCATCCTGATTTCAGGTTGGTTACTTAAGGACAGTAGAGAATAGAAAAATGACGATTGGATAGTAACGGGTTCCAGGCTAACTTTCTAATAGGGACTTTCCATTTTTGGAGAATTTGCAGCTGTCTCCCTTTCCTCTTCCTCCAAGGCCCCTGTACACACTTCACGCTTTCTGGCCTTTCTGCCTTCGTTGATATGTTTCCCTGCCCTGGAGCAGTGTTCTCTCCCTTCATTGCATGTCCCCATGCTCTCCAGCCTTCAAGGGCCAGTAAAAATGTCACCTCCTCAATGACGCACTCCTGGGTTTCCCCAGTGCTGGTGACACGACTTCCTTCTCCCAATTCCCAAAGCATTTCATAGCATTTACCATTGTTGGTATTTGCAGCCATGACGTATCTACTGTACCTGAGCGCAAGCTTCTTGAGGACATGGCTCCTGTCTTCTACAGTGTTTAAGCCAAGCAAGTGTATCAGGTGTCAAGGCACTCTGAGTAAGTGAGCTGTGGGATGAAGAGTGTTCCCTCCTTCTCATGTAGCTCTCTGACTTCTGCAAAGAGCAGTCAAGCACAGCACGGCACTAGACCCTCGACGCAAGCTCTTGCAGTCAGCGGGGCTATCCCCTCCACTTACAGACGAGGAGACCCAGGCTCAGGGAGGGCATGCCACTTCTTGCCAAGGTCCCACAGGCAGAAAGGGATGGACCAAGGGACAGACGGGGGCTTTCACTTCTGTCCATTGTGCTTCCTCCCACCTCACCCCACTTTGCTGCAAAACAGGGGCAGGCTTTTCAGATTTGAGCAGCCGCAGGGCCCATAATGAGGCCACACTGAGCGGTGAGGGGAGAGATTTGGGGCAGAGCTGAGTCAAACACCAGTGTGCTCCCAACAGACAGTTGAGAGGTGCCTTGCTTTCAGTATATTCTGTCATATGTGGGTTCCCCCCCCAACCCTGTGTTTTTCCCTCCTTCTCAGGGGCAAGAAGAAAACGAAAGCAATCTCTGAGACTTTGGGGTTTGTGGAAGAAAATATTTGAAAAGTATTCTGACAAAGAGTAGAGAGAAATAGAAAGGCCGCCAGCAGTGTCTTTGTCGGGGGGCGTCTAGGGAGGAACAGGTTTCATTTTTATTCTTCGGCTCTCTCCAAATTTTCTGAGCTAGGAACACATTGATAATGGAAGGAAGATCAACTTTGTATTTCACATTTCAAAAATTAGCCTCAGCGAATTTAATGACTAGACTTGTTTTTTTGGTGCTAGTTGCTTTCCAGGCTGGCTGGAGGAGGCTGTGAGTTCCTCCTTTGGACAAGTTCTGCAAACAGGTATAAGGAACAAAAGAGCACTGGGACTTAATTTTTTTAAAAAAACAAAAAAGCAGAGAAGTTATTTTTATGATAGTTCTTAAAATAAAATTTCATGCACAAAGTAAAATATTTAAATAGTTTACAAAACCTAAAAGAAAAAATGAAAGTCTCACTTTCCACTGGTCATTGTTGTTCAAGTTCCTTCCAGAAAATATTTCGGTATTGACCAGCAGCGAAGTGTGTAACCTGTTATATATGTTTTAAAAGATCATGCAACATAACTTCGACACCTTGCATTTTTACCTAATTATCTTGGTGACCTGCTTGTATTGGTGTGAGATCTATGTTATTCTATTTACTGGTTATATGTAGTTTATTGAATGGATGTATCAGAAGATTGCCAGTTGCTGGATATTTAGGTTGTTTCCAGTTTTTTTGTTCTGCAAAAAAAAAGAGGCTGCAACATATGCCTGTACATGTACCTTTACGTTCTTTTGTGAGAATGCCAGTCGGGCACGTTCCCAGCAGGTGCACTGCTAGGTCAGAGCTGTTATGTTTGGTAAATTTTGCCAGATTTGGATTAATCCTCCAAAAAAGGTCACAAACATTTATACTCCCCACAGCAGTGTAGAGGTCTTTCCCCAAACTTATCCTTATCATTATCAGCAATCCCTATTTTCAACCTAAAACTAGTTATAACTAACCACAGCCAAAGCCATTCTTTCTTCTTTATGCGGCTTCTTTCTTTGGGAATTCATTTTCTCAGATATTATCTGATTAATATTCAGTCTCTTCATGTAAGTAAAAAGGAGGTGACATAAGCCACAGGTACTAGAAATACATGAAATGTTTTCTGATCAATGTCTCCAAACCCATACCCCCTTCTCCCCAAGCTGTAGTAAATTAGCTGAGTTGAGATCTTCCAAACTTAACTGGGCATTTAAAAAAATATTTCATTTTTTTAGAGCATGATTCAGAAAAAAAAAATAGGGAGAGAGACAATGATAAAGTCAATGGGACAATATGTATGTGGGGGGAAATCCTTTGAGATGAGGTAAATATCCTGTTCCTCATCAAATGTTCACCCACTGACTTCAGCGTCCATTGGTGACTTTTCTAATTCCATCATTCCTTCTATATTTATTAATTGGCACTATAAGAAGAGCTTTCTCTGCTCATTTATTTATTTATTCATTTATGTTCCTCAATATGGGTTCATGAATCTTCATTTCATTGACTGTGCTATAATTATTGCTATCATTATTTAAGTTGATGCTCATATCGCCTCAGTTTGGCTAGTAGGAGCCTTGTCAAGTTGGCTCCTCTGTCTTTTTGATAAGTCTTCATGATCCTTTGAGCATGTTCTTGCTCAGGTTAGTCTTGTCATTTCCCTGCCTAGCTCTGGAATCAGACATTTCTCCAAGGAGTCCTGGTTCCTTTTGGTGGAGAAAGGTATTTAGAAACCAAGATCTGGGCACTAGGTGCTCATTCTACTGTGTCATTGCTATTAGGCCCTCTCTGCAGACAGAGCCAGGAAATACGTACATGAGACACAAACGCATATACATTTACACACAGATTACCTAGCTGTCTACCTATCTATCTAGCCATCCATCAATCTCATCTAATCTACTCTTAAAAAACACAAGTTCAGGGGCAAGCCTGGTGGTGTAGTGGTTAAGTTCACAAGCTCTGCTTCAGCGGCCTGGGGTTTGCGGGTTCAGATCCTGGGCGTGGACCTACACACTGCTCATCAAGGAATGCTGTGGCAGCATCCCACCTACAAAATAGAGGAACACTGGCACGGATGTTAGCTCAGGGTCAATCTTCCTCACAAAAACGAAAACCAAAACAAGAAACCACGGGTTCATCCTGAGCCCTCAGTTTCTGTAGAACAGCATAAGGCACTTCTGAGAAGCTGCTGGCAGGAAGGCTGCAGGAGGCAGCTCTGGCTGCCTTTCCCCTTGCCTGCTAACAGCTACATATGATTCTGAGGAGAGAAGAAACCCAGAAGGTTTTCATCAGATGTCGCTTTTTTCTCTTTCTTCACTTCAACCACTTTATTGAGGTCCAACTACAATAAACTGCAAATATCTGAAGTGCAGAATCTAAGCTCTGACGTACATCCACACCTGTAAAGCCATCACACTGCATACAGTGAGCCTTCCGAAGCCTCCTTTGCGCCCTGGCACCCCTCCTGGACTCCTGCCCTGCCCTCCCCTTCTCCCTTCTGCCAGGAAACCACTCAGCTGCTTTCTGTCACTGTAGATGAGTTTGTGTTTTCTGGAATTTTATATAAGTAGAATCACACAGTATGTACTTTTTTTTGGTCTGGCTTCTTCACTTAGCATAATGATTTTGAGATTCATGCACGTTGACATGTGTATCCGTCGCTCATTCCTGTTCCATTGTATGGATGTTACAGTTTCTTATCCATTCATGACACCCAATGGACATCTCGCTGGTTTCCAGTAGTTGGTTATTACAAATAAAGCTGCTTGGAACACTCGTAAGTCTGTCTTTGTGTGGACATACGATTGCACTTTTCTTAGGGAAATATTTAGGAGTGGGATGATTAGATCACAGGGTAGGTTTATATTTAACTTTTTAAGAAACTGAAAAACGGTTTCCCAACGTGGCTGTACCACACGTTCAACACAAGTGATGTGTTGAAAACCACTGCACTTTCAGAAAGCAGGGTGAGCCGTGACCTTGTGTTACGGAAAGGACAACAACAGGTTAGGAACGGATTTATGAAGGAGTGTAGTTTCTTCTAGAACCTCGGAGTGTAGTGCTGGACATCTTTCTTTGAAATATACTTCCTAGAGGGGTAAAAGGAAATGCTTGGCTCAGGCACAGACCCCTTCCTTGAAGAGAGTCAGGCTGTTGTTCCCTTGGTCCAATAGGAGTGGGTTTTACAGAGATTCGAAACACGTGGAGACAACAGCAAGCGTTATTTCAGTCAGCTCGGGGCCCCTTGCTTTGGGCACTACCTTTGCTTTGGTAAACAGCCCTGGATCTTCCTTCTCCTGCTGGAGTCAGGGGTACAGAGAACATATGGCCCATTTTCCTGCCCTGAGCTTGTAAACGAGTGTGCAGGTAGGCGCTGGGTGCTGGGCCCCTCTGAAAGAGGGACCCCAATGCTGGCAGAAGCCACCCCACCCCCGTGTTCCTGTACCTGGTTACCCAGACGCCCTTCCCCTGTGGAGTCCAGGCCCAGAGCATTCTCAAATCAACTGCTGCCCTGTGATCTTTAGGAATCCCTGCTTGATAAAATGGGGGGCTGGGGGCATTCAGCAAAACAGACCCTGATAGAGAAGTTGAGTCAAGAGAAAATGAACTAATGGAAACGGACGTGCTGGGCAAATGGTAAAGCTCCCGGGGTTCTCAGAGGAGGGGTCTTTCATTTCTATGGAAACAACCAAGATGATTTTGCAATCTAGACCACTTGACTTGACATCACTATGACAGAGATTGTAACTCTTGCTTGAGATTTTTTTTTTTCATGAGAACAAACAGATTTAACATTGAATCTCCATCTTAGGTGTTTATTACTATTCATTGACAAGTCAATCCTCTTTTTTATTTCTGTCCTCTCTTTCCAGAAGCAAGTTTGCATCTGACCCACCATGGCCCCCACAGAATTCACAGTGAGTACAGCCACGCTCCTCAAAATGCACTCTCTTCTGGCCTCATTTGGGGGTGTGGGAAGGAATCCACTGTGGGGGAGGATTTCTCTGTGTGGTTTCCCAGGGTAAGATCTCTGCTCAGCAGTGTTCCATACAGGGCTGGTCAATGCGCTGTGCAGAGGGCTTTGCACACGCCGAGCGCCAGATGTGCTTAGGGGTATGTTGTGAAGGCAGAGGAAAATGCTATTTTGCATTTTATTAATATGTAAGGATTTTTATGATCTTTAACTAGGATGTGCTTAGTTCCATGTGTCTGTTCTGAAATTCAGACAAAAGAGGGCAAGAGAGCATCCATTTAATTTCTTTTTAAAAGACCGATGGTGGGCACCTTAGTTGTATTTCTTACGTAACATTACGAAGGCTTTACAAAAAACACATAATGGTATATATTTTTCAGAAAGAGACAAAGAGGCTAACAAAATTTAGTGAAGTCATTACCCAGAGAATCATTTGTGGTTTTATAGCCAAATGTAATCAATTATAGAATCAAATAAAATTCTTATGCTTTTGCTATATTCATAAATGCCTCACAAAAATATTGAAAGCTTTTAATTTTGCTTTTCTCAAAGGGAAATCTGAATTTTACATGTAGATAACTGGAATCAAGCCATCTTAGCGGAGCTAACAAACTGCCCTCTCAGTACATTATAGGTTTCCCTGGTCTGTGGAGAGCTGTGGTTGGAATGGTTGACCTCAAGTAAATCATTCATGCTATGCTAATGATGTTTAGAATTGCATATGTACAGTCGCATATCCATAACAACAAAAAAAGATAATGAATTTAGTCCTGGTGAGGCAATGAGGTAAGTCTATTTTCCTGACCGGACTTAGACCCCTCCGTTCTCGTTCTCCTTAGTTAGAACTTGCCCTTCATCCCTGATGCGGTGGAAACAGCCAGGTTGGGGCGGCAGAGCCGGGGCAGCTCCGGAGACTGTCCGTCATTCGGTCTTCTCATTTGGGATCTTGGAAAATATCCAAACTCTGCAAGGCAGCCCCATGGAGGAAAAAATGCACCCCAATAATGACCTTCTGTGGTCAGAGGCACCCAGCACCATTTAAATGCAGAAAAGATGGGACCACTGTGGCCCCGACTCCCACATTCTTTGGGAAATGGCTATGAGGGTGCTCTCAGCGCTCTCGGCTTCACTGGGTGGCTTCCTGTGGATGAATGTCAAAGGCACCGAGAATCAAGTCTCACTGTTGGGTTTAATACTTCCCCAAGTGTAGGGTAGAGTGTCCTGGCAGTAGCTCCTGCCAACGCCAACTGCCGCTGCTCCTAAGGAATTCACTTCCTGCCCTGCCCCCATCTTCCCTCTTATCCCATCCCCCTACCCAGGGACCCACCTTGCTGCTAGGCAAGAATGGGGGACACAGCCTTGTAGGACACAGCCTTTGCCCTCTGCCCTGTCCTCTTCTCAGAGGTGGGAATGAGGGGGCCTGGAGCTGGTGGAGGTTTCCAGAGATAACAGGAGTCAGTGAGGAAGGCCTCAGAAAGCTCTGGAGACCTTCTTCCTCCTCCAGTAGCTGCACAACCCTGGATGCTAGGGCTGTTGCTTCCGAGTACAAGGTTCCCTAGGGGAGGAGGACACACCTGCATGGGAGCCAGGGCCTGTGGTACTGGGTAGAGCCTGCCAGGGCCATCAGTGGACAGGCAGGCCCCTTGCCCTGGCTGTGCACTGAGGTTTGCCCCCAGCGAAAGGCAGCTCCTGGCTGCTCTGGGCTGAGGAAGGCGCCAGGTGTCCTCTGCTGCTCCATAGTCTTCAGGGGAGGTGGGGGGGAATGGCACTTGACAGCTGCTCTGTCTGGGCGCCCCGAGTGCTGGGCACCCAGATGCTGCAGCTCAGATTTGTCCTGGCCACTTCGACAACATCAGAACATGGAGAGCAGGGCTTTGGGTTCGAAGGGGTTAAAAGTGCCCCAGGTTAAGACTGAGAGGGTGGGGGTTGGCCTGACCTTGACCTCCCCCCAGCGGCTGAGGGCTTTGTGCAGAACATTTCTATTCCTCTCCTCTGTCTCATCTTCTCTAAGACAAGGGGGTTGGACCTGGTGGTCTTTAAGATCTCAAAATCATTCTAAACCTGTTGAGGTTTCAAAATTTTTATCCCGAGCAGAAACAAAAGCCTGTGTGAGAAGGAGGAAGCAGCCCCCGTAGCCGAGTCCTGGGCCGGCCACTTGGCACGCTGCTGCACACATTCCCTTCTTTACTCAAATCTATGACTGCTGTGCACGAATTTTTTTCCCTTGATCAAAATGCTACAAATCATCCAAAATAAATGAAATAAATCCCCAAATTAAGTAGCCCCTACTACTCCTTAGGAGTGGTACAGCTGTCCCACAATGCGCCTGGCTCGGTGCTGCCCTGGCTCTGAGCTGTGGAGCTGCCGTCAAGACCTGCGAGCAGCAAACAGGCCTCGCGCTCTCCCGGCCCACCTCACCCCGGCCCATCTGCCGGCCTCACGGGAGGGCCCGGCCCGGGGCTGGGGAGCTTGCCAGTGTCCTGCTCCATTTCTGTGTCCATCATCCACACAAATGGGGTCCTTTGGAAGTCATTTCCTTGCCTGACACATAGACTGCGCTCAGTAAGTATTTGTGGGATGAATGAACAATTACACTGTAAACGTGCCATTGTCTCAGTCCAGGCAGGAATGAGACAGTCACATTTTCACAAAGACGCCGTCCTGGCCAGGTCCGGGCCTCTCCTTCCCCTAACACTGATCACTCCTCACGCGAAAGAAGAATTGACATCTAGCTCAGACTTCTGTGAATAGTGGTGTAGCTTTGGTAAAGACTTCATGTTTTTAAGAAGGTCTGAGAACGACATAGTTTGGTAAGAAACACAGTAAGAGAAACCTTCGGTAAGGATATTTCTAGACATTTCAATAAGATATGAATGAGAATTGGTCAGCCCCTTCAGAGAGGAGGGCCAGGACATTTTCTAGGAACAAGAGGGCCCTGTCTAACCCTATCCCTGCCCACTTCATGTTCCATCACAGACTGGAGGCACTTTAGGAGGACACGTACAACAGAATAGGAAAAAAAAAGTAAATTAAAATGGGGTCGGAGGAAATTGATTGAATAGGGAGAAAAGACCGAGAGGAGTTAGAGCTGGGGTTCCATCCTAAAGCTGTGCTGTCCGGTGAGGCAGCCACCAGCCATATGGCCTGTTGAGCACCTGAAATGTGGCTGCTCCAGTTGCGATGTGCTGTCATGTAAAATACACTCAGTTTACACACAAGGATGTAAAATAGCCCAATAATTTTTATATTGCTTATATAATGAAAGGATAATATTTTAGCTATGTTAGGTTTCAATAAAATATGTTATTAAAATGAGTTCCACTTGTTTCTTTTTACTTCTTTAATGTGGCTACTAGAAAATGCAAACTTAACCTGTGGTTTGCCTTATATTTCTAGTAGACGGTGCTGGTCTAAAAAGGTCTTGTCTGGTTACTGTAATTGGGCTATAAATTTGGCTGAGCTTCCCAATTTAAAAAGGGAATCCAGATCAGTCATAAAATTCATATGGTTCATGAGAAAAAAAACCCTCACCTGTTCTTCAGGAGAGATAAAAGTCTTTCTTTATACCTTCTGTGGATTTAAATGCCAAATAAAGGTCTAGGGTAGGTCTTAATGTGCAGGACGCAGGGCTATACGGACAAGACCCTTGAGACCCCTCCCCCTCAGCAGAGAGAGTGGGCTGCACAGGGCAGCACCTTAGATCTCACCTCACTGCAGACCCTGGGAATAAAGCCAGGGCAGCGTGCGGGAAGTCACTCTATGAAGTGCTCACGCTAGATGGCTCCAGCGTGTGCTCTCCGATGGAACATGGGGTAGAAAGTGTGTGGATTTCAGGTCTTTTGCTCATCCTCTCTCCAGATCTTTTCCTGGCCCAGGCTGTGAGAACAGCCTTGGTAGGTAGCTTCTCCAGCAAGAGCAGTGTCTCTAGGACACAACACCGAGAGCAAGGAGGCTGGAAGGACTGGCTTTGCAACCTCCGAATTCCTCCTGGAAGCCTGGTGTCCGTCATGTGAAAAAGGGACCTGCCCTGACCTGGAAGCTCAAGGGTTAAATATAGCAGCAGGTATTCCAAAGGTAGTGAATAAAACACATTGGTAAATATTGACATGTGCATCTCCTGGGAGATTTTCAAAGGATTCTGTGTCTAAGATCCAGAGGACATTTACCCAGCAGGCATGTACAAAGCTATGATCATGAGTCCTGACAGGAGTGGGACATGTTTATCCAGGATTCCTCTAGCCTGGGACGTGAACTCTTGCTCTGTTAGCCTCATTAAGATGGCCAAAGCTTTGAACTTGTAAAGATGGTATAGGCTCACCTTGGTCTTCTCAACAAATGCAGTCTTGACAAAATTTATACAAATTCAGTTTTTTTGTGAGTAAATAAAACCACTTTTAAAACATGCCTGGGGAGTTCCTAACTAAATATAATTCTATGCTGAAGCACTGGGTCCTCCAACCCTCACCCAACGAGAAAACACACTCCTTGTGCTTCAGGCAGGATGCAGTGACCTCCTACCAGGCTGTGGAGACAGTGGGGTCTCTCGGGACACTGGGACTGCCTGAGGTCCCCTCTGTGAGACCCTTTGGGCTGCATCTGTGAATGGGGATGCTGTTTGCCTCCCTACCTCACAGCCTTGGGCTCATTCTCATGTGAGAGTCTATTAAAGCTATCTGACCAAAAAAAAAGTGAAAAAACAAACCCCTATGAAAGCAGTTTCATGCCTACTCATCATGTGGATTCACAGTTGACACCTGCTCGTCTGCATGGTTTTACTGACTTTCCTCCAAAACGTCATCCTCCCAACCTCTTACATCTACAGTGATCCCCATTTTTGGGTCTCCGCGCCCTTCATATTCTTCTTTCCGCCCGAAGAGTGCTTCTTTTTGCTCAAAGTCTACTCAGACCCCACCTCTTAGGGGATGACCTTCCCAGGGGGCCATGACCATGCCTGGCACCCACGTCCAGCTTTGGCCAAATTCTCCTGGCATCTTCACTAAAATATGTATCACCCATGAGCTCTGTCCTTCCAACAGACTCGCTTTCCAGACAATGGCCAAGGCTGGAAGGGAAATCTTTAAATGTAAACTGAGAACGGATGAATCAGGCCTGAGGATGAAGCACACAGAAAACAGGGAGAGTTTTGCTCAGCTCTTCCAGCAGCGGGCCATTTCTAGCTGCCTGGTCCTAAAGAGCCATCTCCTAGATCCAGTCCCCAAGGGTCCCCCTCTTTGCAATAGAAGTATCTCTTGGTCACACGCTACAGGCAGAGTCTGGACTAGATTCCAGATTTTCCTAGTTGTAGTCCAAGTCAACTTGGGTGTCCTCCCTGGGGTCCTCCTGGTACTTCCTACCAGCCAGGGCCCAAATGGAATGGACTCAGCCCCTCAGGTCTTGATGAGAGCTTCAGAAGTCAGGAGACAACAGCCTCTTGACACCTACTGCCGTTTAACAGTCAACTCAGTGTGTCCTGATATTTTAATAAGCACTCAACAAACATACGCAAGAGGTCCCATGCTCAAATACGTTTAGGAAACATTGTTGAACAAAATTCAAAAGTTTCTGAAGGACTTAGCAGAATCTTTGCTACTCTAATGTGCCATTAAAATAAAACAATTTCTGCAGGCCTTTTCAGAGGCTTGGATACGCTCACAGGCATTGTGAATTTCAAAGAAGGTGATATGCAGAGATTCTCAACTATTTAACCATTCATATTCCACCCCAAACATGGTTTGGGAAATGCTGGTTGAAGCTATTAGAATCAGATGGAAATTATAACTTATATAGATGGGGAGAACCCAGCTAACAGAAAGCTGGCAGAGGATATTGTATTATTTCGCTATGAATAGTTAAATATGTAAACTAAATATTTATACTTAAATATTTAATATGTAAAACAGAATAAAAATCGATTGAGGATTTGAGGTTACTTCTAGTCCAAATGCATCCAGACTAATTGAACAACTGTTGCATTTGCCTGAAGAGAAATAAAGGTAGAGATGAGATTTGGCAAGGAGTGTGCCTCAGGGCGAGGGAGCTAGAGCTGGTGGTCCCTGGGGGAATGTGGGAGCCCTACGGGGAGCTCTGGGTGGGGAGTGAGGGCGTCTGAGGAGCTGTGAGCACCGCTTTGGGAAGTGGCAGATGCAGGACCGAGTCTCCACTCCATGTCGAAGCCCTCTCCTCCATTCCCTCCCATCCCAGGCTTGTCTCAAGGGCTCCTGTCTGAGTTCTCATCTCCAGCCCTTATTTCCTCCTCCCCTAGCAGGGGTTCTAGGATGGCTTCCGGGGCAGGAACCCACTGAAATTGTAATGAGGGTGTGTGTGTGTGTGCACACGCTCATTGTGAAGGTGTGTGCTCATGTGTCTGAAAGTGTGGGTATGTGTGAGTGTGCATGTGTGTGAGTGTACACATGTGTGCATGTCAGCGTTAGTGTAGGCATGTTTGTGCGCATGTGGGTGTGTCTGTAAATGCGTGTGTTCATTGTGTGTTTGTGTGTACGTATGTGTACTTGTGAGGGTTGGCTTCATGGGTGTTCGACTTGTACAGTTGCACAGGTCTCCGTGCTTAGAAGTGCCACTTGCCTGACTTACTCCTCTGCTTTCTTGAAATTCTTAACAAATTTTGAACAAGGGACTCTGAAAATCACGTATCCTGTTCTGGTGCTTGTGTATGTGCATGGCTGTGAGAGTGTACGAGTGTGAGTGTGTAGGTGTGGACGTGCGCATGTGTGATGTATGTTGGTGCTTCTGGAGTAGAGGGCTTTCAGAAGACTCAGAGGGATCTGGACCCGGAAAAGTTTAAGAGCCCTGAGGATCTTTTTGGGAGGGTGGAATAGAGGGGAGAGGGATGATCAGATTCCTTCTCTTAGTTTGATAAAAGTTCGTGCCCATCAGTGGTCCTGAAGCACTCTTTCCTACCCTGTCAGAGCATTCATCACGCATCCTGTAATTGGTCACTTGTTTGTATGCCCCGTCTACGAGTAGGTAAGTTCCATGAGAGCAGGAACCACGTCTGACTCATTCACCACCGTATCTTTCATATGCATACAGCACCTGATATATCGTAGGTGCTTAATAAATATTTGTGGAATAAATATATCCATTATGATCTAAGCGGATGCTCTCAGAATTCCCACTTTCTACAGACATATTTCTTTTGTCCTATCATAGCCATTTAGGATTGGAAGGGTCAAGTGCTCCATGCCTCTGCCATCAGACAGGACCTCTAAGATTGTCCTTGACCTAATGCCGTTTTGTGTCTCCTTGTAGATGCTTAACCTTGATATGTCCGAAGACTACATCTATCACTCCACATATTCTGTGGATGACTATGCAAACTTCAACTTCACTGACTTATTCTGTAAGAAGAACAACGTCAGGCAGTTCGCCAGCTACTTCCTCCCACCCTTGTACTGGCTCGTGTTCATCGTGGGTGCCTTGGGCAACAGTCTGGTCATCCTTGTCTACTGGTACTGCACAAGAGTGAAGACCATGACCGACATGTTCCTTTTGAATTTGGCCATCGCTGACCTTCTCTTCCTTGTCACTCTTCCCTTCTGGGCCATTGCTGCTGCTGACCAGTGGAAATTCCAGACCTTCATGTGCAAAGTGGTAAACAGCATGTACAAGATGAACTTCTACAGCTGTGTGCTGCTGATCATGTGCATCAGCGTGGACAGGTACATCGCTATTGCTCAGGCCATGAAAGCGCAGACCTGGAGGCAGAAAAGGCTTCTGTACAGCAAAATGGTTTGCTTTACTGTCTGGGTGGTAGCAGCCATGCTCTGCATCCCAGAAATCCTGTACAGCCAAATCAAGGAGGAATCTGACATTACCATCTGCACCATGGTTTACCCTAGTGATGAGAGTACCAAACTGAAGTCGACTGTCTTGACCCTGAAGGTGATCCTGGGGTTCTTCCTTCCCTTTGTAGTCATGGCTTGCTGCTACACCATCATTATTCACACTCTCATTCAAGCCAAGAAGTCATCCAAGCACAAGGCCCTGAGGGTGACCATCACTGTCCTTACTGTCTTCATCTTATCTCAGTTCCCCTATAATTGTGTTCTGTTGGTGCAGACCATTGACGCCTATGCCATGTTCATTTCCAGTTGTGCCATTTCCACCAACATTGACATCTGCTTCCAGGTCACTCAAACCATTGCCTTTTTCCACAGTTGCCTGAATCCTGTTCTCTACGTTTTTGTGGGTGAGAGATTCCGCCGGGATCTTGTGAAAACCCTGAAGAACTTTGGTTGCATCAGCCAGGCTCAGTGGGTTTCGTTTACAAGGAGAGAGGGAAGCTTGAAGCTGTCTTCTATGTTGCTGGAGACAACCTCGGGAGCTCTCTCCCTCTGAGGGGTTGTCTATGAGGTGGGTGGTCCTTTCGGAAGTAATTAGAAATACGGATACAGCTTCCCCACTGATAGGACCAAAGGGAAACCAAAGAAGGAAAAGGAAGTGAGAAAAAGAAAAAAAAAAATCAGAAAGAGATGAATTTGGACAACATTATTACTTTTGGTCAGAATGTGCCAAGCCAGAGTTTTCAAAATTGACCGGCCATCCCAGGAGACTGCTGATTGGCTCCCGACTGTAATAACTGCAGTTTTCAAAGGAGGACTAACGAACAGCATTGCAGACTATCCTGGCTCTGCCATTTGCCTGAGTGTTAATGTGGTTGACCTCTGGAGGGGTCTTTGATTTTCTCAGTGCACTGCGAATTGCTGTGGGTTCAGTTCTGATGCCACCCCTTACAAGAGGGGACACAGAAGCACTGGCCACTGCCATAGTCCATGAAAGCACAAGGTTTCATGGAAACTTCCATCTTGGAGAATTTCTGGTTTTGGGGCCTGATACCCAGGCCAGGCTTTATAGATTCTTGATCTAGAATCTTTCCAAACAACCTGAGATTTAATTCCCCTCTGGTCTCCTTGATCTGTTCTGGGCCAGCGAGGGTCCTTTTTCCTGTTTTGAACCTATTGACAGGACTGATCAGTGAGTCCCTGGGGCAACTGACCATGCCAGCAAGTCATCTGGATTCTGTTGGCTTCAACCCGTTTCTGAGTCCTGCTGGAGGTTCTGTGATTCTACACCCGGCTCTGGGGTTGACCTGGGCAAGGATTCAGCCCGTCCACCGGTGTCGTGGAAGTGGTCCTCTCAGTCGGTGCTGGCAGACTAAGAGCTGAGTTGGTGGGACCGGCCCTGGCTCTGTTTTGGGCTCACTCCGTCGGGTGCCTTTTGTATCGGTCTGCTCTGTCTGCTCCCTGTAAAATGGGCTGGCCTCTTGGCCTTCTTGTTTCTGAGGCCGCTGGAGTGATATTTGCCTCCACACTTCTTTCGTACTGTACAGTGCTAACATGTTGAGAAGCTTTCAACTTAGATCTTAGGCTAAAAAAAAAAGTAGTATAATTCACTTTTGCTTTGTGTCTTTCTTTTAGCCCTTTGGCAAATTTATCACATTTAAAGACATTTTATATATTAGAAAAGTGCTTTTTAATGACCATTTAAAAATATCCATGACTTGTCACTTTCTTTGCCATCTCTGTGTTTTAAATGTGTACAATTATAGGTCAAATAGCCATATTGGAGTATGAAGAATAAGAGACTGTGATAAGGAAATAAAATCTCCAAAATACCTTAAGACAACCTTGGCTGGCCAGTTTTTCTCTGTCCTCTGGTCACACTCACTTCCCAAGTGTCCCCAGTTGGCCCGACTATCAGTGCGGCGCCATCAAGCACCCAGCTTTGCCGCTTGCTCCAGAGGAAGCATCTGACCTGCCCAGGTTGCGGTCAGTTACTTTGGTTTCAGTGCCAAGGCCATCCCTTCCAAAGAGGACACAAAAGTAATGGACTCCGCCACATTATCCTTCTCCCTGCCCACTTCTAGAGTACATGTTAGTGAGAAATAAAGTGAGTAGAAAATGGGCAGCAGCAGGGAGAGCCGGGGGAATACAAAGGCCTCACTACCTTCACATGCTACCTGTGGTGCACAGTGGGGGCAAGTAAGCATTGATCTGGGACCAGCACATCAGCGTGGGCCCCAGGACAGCAAGCACCGCTTACACTCAAGGGGAGGATGACTTCTCCTAGGCCGGTCTATGGCGAGAGCTGTCCATATGGTCACCAATTCCAGGAGAAGACCCAGATATCTTTTGAGGAACGTGGAAACATGAGCAATAAGCATGGGCCAAACCTAAATAACACTGTGCAGTCAGGTGGAGAGAACACAATTGAGTTTGGCTTTTCCATTCTATGCCCTTTGGATCCCGTGTTTCTGACACTCTATGCCATGGGGGTCCCAGTGGAGCTGAGAATGGGGGGAGGGATGGAAGGAGGAAGGGTGAGCCATGATTGTACTTGTTGAATCTACACTCAGCGTAGAGTTAGCTCAGGGACACGTGATGGAGACTTAGTGGGGTTTATAGGTAAAGAAGACTTCGGCCAATGTACATTACTGGAAAAAAAATGCCAGGGACTCTGCCTTTCCCCCTCTGATTTTTAAGAAAGGAGAAGTGGGAACACCACAAGAACTACGAACCCTGCGTTGCACACTAACGCACGATGCTCCTGCCTAGCTCCTTTAGGGTCCAACTGTTGTTCTTGGACCCTCTCAGTCCTGACGCAGACTCAGTGTAGGATTAAAGATGCGCTACAACGTACTATATTTTAAAGTTTTTCAGTACCTTTGTTGGCAAATTGTCTTAGTTTTTAAATGACTGCATAAATAGGACCATTTTACATTTCAAATTAAACTAGGTTTCAGTAACAGGTTTATCTTAAGATAAAAACATTGGGAGAGTCGACACGGGAATATCCATGAGGAAGTTGTGACCTGACCAACATTTCTAGAAAATATGCTACATGAGTATTTTTTAAAATAAAAAGAGTATTATAGCATATCATAACATTTTACTGGAACTCTATAAATCAGAAAAATTAAGAAACTGAATGAAATATGATGTGCTTTCATTAGCAAGAAAGAAATTAGCTTTTTTATAAAAAAATTTTTTAAAAAAATGAACTTTAAGTCCACACATTGCAACATGCATATTCAAGTGGGCTTTGTGGTTTTGAAGTAGTCAGCTTGGATGGCTAGAGGTTTGGTCTTTTGAGACCGTCTTTCAGGCCTACAGAATACTCACTCATTCATTCAGCAAACATTTGCGTATATACTATGAGCCAGTCCTTTTCCAGTCATTGAGTTTATAACAGGAATACAATAGCCCTTTCCCTCAAGATGGTTACAGTGTAGCAATATGGAAAAGCCAAGTGCCACGTGAACTCAGATATCGGAAGGTGGCATGAAAGGTTCTCTCAGGTGGTCCCCCTTGGCTGAGAATCACGAGACTGGTGTCCTTGAGTGGCTTATAAACTGGTTTGTAGAGAGTTCCCAGGATAAGCTGCACACATGGCAGCCTCTTTGTGTGAGCCCTTGGACAAGCAGATTTGTGTGTGTTCCTGATCTGGTATGTGCCAAATACACTCACCCTGCACTCAATGCCTTGTATGTAGCAGACACAATATATAGAACTAACAAATTTGTTAAAATTTAAAATTAGTGATTCCTCAAATTTGTGCTTTGTGTATCAGAAATCAGCTGCCAAAAAACTTCAAAGAAATAAAGATCTGAAACCTTGAGCAACGGGACATTACGTCCTTAGAGTAGTAATGCCATCAGGTAGTAATGACCTATAGGCAGCTGTGGTCAAGGGAGGGGCTGGCTGGAGTAGGACTGGACACCAATGCCTTCCCATGGCTGGCGAGTGGCTCGGATTACTGCCTGCCCATTCCTGTGAGAGGGGTGTGTGGTTATCATTTCTTCCATTTGCCCATGGTAGTTGTTACAAATAGACCTGTGTGAAAAGGCAACCAGCTGCGAGTGAGCTCCTTCCATTTTGATCCGGTCGCCCTTCACTGGAGGCTACCACCCTCTCAGTGTGGTGGTTACCAGCAGTGTTTCCATGATGGGCTTAAATACACAGCGAAGGCTGTCATGCAGCATGAAACCTCTGGACATTGACTTTCTGCTTCAATAAATGAAAAGCTGTCACATGTTTCCAGATGGTTTTTCTGTGTTTGTAATCTTTGAACAGGTGTGCTTGGTCTTCTAATTCTGATTTGGCTTCAGAAGTCAGAGCTTCCCATGGGGTCCAGGTCAAAGCACGGGCAAAGGCATCCTGACCCTGGCTTGAGTGCCTAAGCATCTCCGCCCCTTGGTGGATTTGACCTCGCTCCACTAGAGCTGTTCCTCTTTCTCTGACACTTTGGTCAAGGGGCTCTAAATGACTTTGAAAAAAGGGAAATAATCATGGCCTCTAGCACCCTCACCTTGCACATTTTAGATTCTCAAAAGTAATCTCTCTCTTCCTTTGACAAGTTGTTTACTGTGTGTGATTAATAAATACCATGGTTTTAGAATTATCATCACAACCAAGATGTTATGGTGCTTCTGCAATACAGTCTCTTCCTCCCCATACATCTGCCCCTCCTGTTACAGTTGAGGTCTGTGCCCAGCATCCTCTTGGGACAGCGAGTATTCTCTGATCATTTATATATTATTGGTACAGACAAACTAAATAGCTAATGTCCCATTCAATGTCTTTCTTTGACTTTTATATTATAAAAGCCTACAAAACACAAGCAAATCTCTCTCTCCCACATGTGACTCTTTATGAGTTTCTTTCCACTCTTGATCTACTTATTTGTCACACTCAATTTTGCTACCACAAGCTAACTAAGAAATATCAGTGGTCAAATGGAGATGCACCAACTGGATCACCCCTTAGGAAAGAACTTGTAGGGAATGTGGTCAGCACATAATCTCCAGCTGCCAGTTCCTTCAAGGTCTGCCTCTGCTGCAGAGAGTAGCCCTGGCCAGAGCCTCGTCACCCAAGGCCACACGCACCCAGTGCCTGAGAGGCAGGGGAGAGAGAAAATCAGCCTGATGGGGCGTTCCGACAGTCAGCGTCTGCTCCAGAGCTTCCTGCCAGGCTACCCGAGGTTCGTCAGATTTGCATCACAGTTTAATCTCCCTCTGCCCAATCCTGCTTCCTCCCACTTCCCTTTATGGGTGTTGATCCCTAGTAAACATCTTGCACCGCAAACTCCAGCTCAGTGTCTGCTTAAAGAGAAGTCAGCCGGCAACAATCTTTTCACCAGGGGCTGCCAATTCCAAGAGCCCATTTAAGACTGAATGGGTAAACAGCATGGGGTGTCCAGCAGCTATGCAGCATGCTAAGCATCAGTCACAGAACTCATCTCAGAAGGCTGGGAACACAGGCCCTGTCTCGTCTTAAATCAACCATAAGAGATCTTGCACAACAATTGCGTGCCAGGCCCCGTGATATACAGGACTGACACAGTCTCCCCTCAGGACCTTTCAGCCATCACCCCCTGCTTGTTTATTCTGTGCCAGGCAGGAACTATAATTAACCCTGTTTTACAGATGAAGGGGCTGAGCCTCAGAGATGTTAAGTAAGTCGCTTGAGGTCACGCAGTTAGTCACTGGTAAGGCTAGGACATGAACCTGGTATATCTGGTCCTCAAGCCTTGGCTTTTGTGCATGATGCCATCCCACCTTGCCTGCCACGGTCAGACAAACCAGCCATTGCTTTGGAGGCTGGATCAACAATTTGCCAAGTACGAGGCCGAGTCCCAGGGGATGCAAAGATGGACGGGCATAGGCTTGGCCAACACTCTCTCAGATATCACTAAATGCGAACTCTAAATGATGACAGGTGTCAGCAGAGGCCCTGCTGACCCCTCCTTCGAAAGTGGGCAATGAGGGTGCACTAGCAAAGGACGACATCATCCTTCTCACAGTTTCAAGAAGGTTCCTACCTGCTCCCTTTCCTAGGCTCCTCCCCAAACACATACAGCTGTGGAGCCTCAAATCCTTTGCGAAGGAGTCACAGATTCCTATGTAGGTATATGCATGTGTGCAGGTCCAAGGACACTGCCCCCAAGCTGGGGCAGACTTCTGGGCCATAGAACACCTGGCGGTGGCTTTCCCCCTCACCCACACCTTGTCCCCTGCCTCTATCTTCCCTAGCTCCTTTCTCACAAACAAGACCTGCCCATCCATCAGCTGAATACCACTAAGTGGCCTCCATCAATACCACATGGAACCGAAGAATCACCCAGCCACGCCCTGCTCAAATTCCTGACCCATAAAATCATGAGATGTAACAAAACGCTTATTATTGTTTTAAGCTACTGAGTTTTAGGGTAATTTGTTACACAGCAGTTGGTAAACAGAACACCAAGAAGCCTGTTCTCAGTCTTTCAGCTCCAACACAATGATGTGACTGTTCTGGGTGAATCCCAGGAAGCATCTGCAGAGCTCCATTGAGAACCAGTCAAGTGGAGATGGCACCTAGCTATCCATGCGAGAGGAGAGCTCAGAGGAGAGTTCCCGGGTGGAGACAAATCTGCAGGCCTTCCACATGAAGATGGTATTGTGCTGATGGGAAGTGCTGAGATCAAGAGAGAATAGAGGCGGTGGGGTGGTGCCAGGATGCAGCTCTAGGAACCTCCTATTAGAGGCTGGATAGAGGAGGAGCCTGCTTAGGAGACCAAGGAGCCACCATTTAGGTAAGAGAAATGGGAGAGGAGGGGTAGTGTGGGAGCCAAGCAAGAGAGAGGTCAAGAAGGAGCAGTGGTCACTTCTGTTGAGAGATACTGAAAGGCTGAGGAAGATGAGGACAGGGAGCATTTCTGGTTGTGGCCCTATGAAGGCTTGTGGTGGCCTCGATACAAGCGGCTTCCGAGGCATAGGTGAGGAGCAAATGGGAAGTGAGAATGTGGAAAGAGAATGTGTAGACAACACTTGAGTCAGATCTGCTATGATAAAGCATAAGGGGTAATCCAATAAAACAAGTTTTTCTTTGAAATGGCATTCTCTTTGGCTCATTCACAATTAAATGAAAGAGGCGATTTTACAAACTTGCTTATACTTCGTTCAGCTGTGTCCCAGTCACTGTTGCCACAAAACCTAGCAGATAAAACAGTAACCATTTTACTGTGCTTACTATCTTGTGGATTAGAACTTTGGAAAGGGCTCAGCTGGGCATTAGCTTGGGGTCCCTCATGTGGTGTAGTCAGATGTTGGCCGGGGCTGTGGTCACCTGAAAGCTTGACTGGCAGGGTCAGGCCGCATGACTGGCAGTTGATGCTGGCTGCCAAGTAGGGCGCCAACATACGACCTCTTCAGCATGGGTCTCACAGTACTCAGACTTCCTACATGGCTGGCTTCACCTGAGCAAGGGTCCAAGAGAACCAGGGGGAAGTTGCATGTCTTTTTTTGATCTGGCACCAGAAGTCACATGATGTCACTCTGTCTGTTCCGCATGGGTCAGAGCAGTGCCAGGCTGGCCCAGAATCCAGGAGAGTGGCTACAGACCCCACCTCTTATGGGAAGAGTGTCAAATAACTTTGGGGTCATGTTTTAAAACCACCACAAGCCGCTATTCTGTAAGTTAGCTTGTCTTCCAATGACTCCAATCACTCAATCTCCCACCTGCCTGGCTGACTAATGTGCAGAGAGAAAGAGCCAGGGAGATGAGAAGAAAAGCATTTTCCAGAAGGACGGTGAGAATTGGGGTGAAAAGATAAATGCAGGAAGGGAAGATGATCTGATGCTGTGGTAGAATGATCGCAGAAACAGTCCTAATTCTCCATTCCTTGTTGTCCTCATACCCTTTACAAAGCAGCCTTGCAGTTCCTCACACCAAGAGGAGTCCCGCTTCCTGCACTTCAGACCTGGGCTGGCCTTGCGCCCGGCTCTGGCCAAGAGAACACAGTCGAAGTGATGCCGGTTCTGAGACTAGGCATCACAAGGTTGTGTACTTCATTCGCTCTACTGGAGTCCTGCCCAGAAGTCACCTGAACAAGCCTGGGCCATTCTGCTGGGGGTGGGAGACCAAGTGGAGCAGAGCGATGTCATTTGGCCAAGGCCATGGTAGATCAGCCAGCCCTCATTTGACCAACCAACTGACCATAGACAGAGGAGTGAGCCAGCCAAGATCAGCCAGCAGCCAGCCAACCCTCAGCCATGCAAGAGAGGACAGCCAAGATCAGCAGATACATCAGTGAGCCCAGCGTGAGTGAGTCCAGAAGAGGCCCCTAGTCAGCCTGCAGGTCTGTGAGCTACATAAATGCTTACTGGTTTAAGCCACTGGTTTTGAGGCTGTTTGTTACACAGTGTTATTAAGACAATAAATAACCGATACAGCCTTTTGTGTGGAGGATGATACACAGTAAGGGTTTGAAGGTCAAGGGCTGCCATAGAAAATCCTAGTTTATGCAAGAGGTTTTTTTTTTTAAATCATAGGATAGTCTACGTTCCAGTGAAACGAGACTGCGTTAGAGAAGACCACTCCCACAGCCGCCTCCGCTTGGTGCAGGAGGAGTGACAGGTTCTATAAATGGTTTGGACTTACCAACTTCCCTGGGTCTTGGTTTCCTCATCTGTAAAAGCTGCCTGACTTATGGCAAGAGGCTATTAAATTATATATGCTACTATTTTTATTAGTAAACCAGTGCTACAATGAACTGATATTTCTCTTCTTTTCCATAAAGACTTGCCAGAACCCAAAGTTCCTTTTTTTTTTTTTTGCCTCATGCACCCCTTTGACAATCTGATAAAGTCTACAGTCCCCTTCTCAGAATATTTTAAAATGAATAAAATAAAATATATAGGATTACAAAGGAAACAAATTATATTGAAATACAATTCTCTAAATATTAAAACAAATTTGTGAACTAGTAATATATAAGCCTCTTTATTAATGCATTAAATAAAATCTACAAGCAGATCTAATGACAACCTTCATGTTGAAGTGGAGATGAACATAAAAGATATTTTGAGAGTCTGCAACAACTGTCATGTAATATGAAAATATCTGTCATTTCCATTGGTGACAAAGTCAGAGGTCTTGCTAATATATACTAGTGTGGCATGTTGTTTAGTTTCGTAATTGAAGGAAGATCTAAATTTTAGTTAGACATTAGGGGAGAGATGACATTTTTTCCCCCATCCAAGTGCACAGACCTTCTGAATTCTGTGTATGAACCAGCTTAGAGATCCATGTTTAACCTGACCTCCCCCAATCCATATCTGTAGGTACCAAACTGATATTTCTTCCTCTAATTCTTAAATTTTGGACATGTGTGGAACTACTTTGGATTTGGGGAATGGGATGTTTTTCCATTTACAAATGGTCTCCCAGTTAGCAACATATCCCTTGAATACAAATACAAGCCATAAAATGCGGTTGTAAAAAGATTTTACCTGTAGAATAGTTTCATACCAGGGGATTCATTTAGAAGCATCTTCCTCTCCAAGAATGAAATTTCCATCACTGCTTCCCAGTGCTTGGGCCAGTGGGTTGAGGGAGAAGTCCTGGTTCCAAGATCTCAGGGTCGCTGGTAGAGTTAAAGTAGGAGACAGATCCTTTAGCTCATTTTAACCCTTTCCTCAAGTTCTAACCAAAATGGTGACACAGCAGTGATCATCAAGGACCTTCTCAGCGTGGTCCATGGCTCACCTCCACCGGAACCACTTGGCAGACTTGTAAATGAACCAGACCTGATGAACCAGAGTTGATATGGGTAGTGTCCATGACTCTGCATTGTAATAGGCCACCAGGTGACCAAAATAAGGGGACTTTCTTCTGAGAAACTCTTTGCTACTTGCTTTGTATTTATGGACACTTGATAAATGAATAGTTTGACTCTAGAGCAAAATTGAGCCCTCAGTGAGTCTTGGGCTTTTCCTGATAGCTTGATATCTGAACCCTTGATAAATGAGGAGACTAGGCCTGACCCGGGATGGATCCTGGCTCCCTTTCCTTCTTCCAGAGTCATTTCCAGGGCATGAACATGCAGTCTACTTTCTGAGCACACTCAACAGTTCTGTGGGGTCCTTGCTGGTGGAGAAGAGCTGTCTTGACAAAGACCTTGGATTCCACACGTGGATCTTGTCTCCTGTGCAAAAGGTCTCTCGGGAGGACTGCTGCTGCCGCCACTCCCCAGGGCCTGTTTGTGAAAGCATGTGAGGCCTTGAAGCCAGCTTCAGAGACAGAGGAACAAAGTGGAATATCTTTTCCATGTCTGCAGTCACTGCCTTCGACGCCTGTTCGGTACACGGTCCAGGTCTCACTTCTACTACAATGTCGCCTCTACCGGATGTGGTGGTAGGCTTTGGCCCCACCAACACTGCCATTTCCCCACTGCGCCCTTTTCCAATGAGAAAGGAGGCTTCTGCTAATCTAGCCTCCAGTCCAGCCCTCCTCGAAGCCGCCAGGAAGGCCCTCCCTGCGTCCCTCCTTCCTCACCCCTTCTTGGCTCTCCTATCCTTTTAGCCACTCCCCTCACTGGCCTTCCTTTCTCAGACCAGGGAGAAGACACTGACCTGCCCCACTGACCTGGCCGATGGATGTTTAGGCCTCCCAGGAACAGCTTCCTTCTCTCCTTGTGGCTCAGTCAGAGGCCTTCTTGGGAGTGGAAAGCTGGCGAGGCCCCCCTGAAATCACCTCCTCTTTGAAGATTCTATGGAGCTACGGGCCCAGCGCCAAACCTGGTCTAGCAACGAGGCTCTCCTTTTGTTAAGGACACTCACACATCTCAGGTTTGGCGAGGCCTGTCTCACTTTGTTCATTTTTTAGCTAAGAAGACAATTCAGTCCAGGCTTCAGATGGGGCTACCAGCTCTGAGATAACCTCAGTACCTATGTGCCAGAAGGTGTGAGGAAACCACAACAGTCTCCGTCCTCCCGTAGAGCTCAGAGGATGGGGGAGGGACGAGGAGACACACATCAAAGACCAGAGGTTGGCGATCACACTTTTGTTCGGCTTCAGCATCTTTCTTCAGAAACAAACGGGTGTGGGAAAAGTAAAAGGCTGACCTTTCTTTCAACCCTAACCCACTTTGAACAGCTTTCATAATAGCTATGCTCTCCCCCTGGGTTTTGATGGCTTCAGCTTTAACTGTTCCCTCCAAAAAAGTCCGTTTTCTCATCTCGGGCAAGAAGTTTCACCATCTATTTGCTTTTCAGATGTGTGTGGGTGGCTGGTTCCTCTTGCCAGATTTTTCCCACGCATCTTCAAACCGAAAGGGCTGACCCTGCTGAGAGTGTCCTTCTGAGTCATCTGGGGAATCTCTACATCCTTTAGCACCCCTGGGCTGATATGGCCAGACGGGCGTGACGCCTCTCAGTGACACAGAGCCTGCAGACGCTGTGTTGGGCCAGGATTCTTGGGAGTTGAGTGTGGGGCTTGGAAAACCTTGAGCAGACTCTGGTCCCCTTGGGTTACTCAGTGGTTTAGCGGGTGGGGTGGGGTGCAGTGGGGATTCTGACATGGAGGTCCCCAGACCCTAACTCCAGGTGCAGCGTTCACCTCTACATGTGTCTCTGTCAGTTCTCTTTCCAGCCCCCAGCCCACGTGGCCACCAAGCCTCTGGAGGGACTCTTCTATTAACAAAGAAATCCTTCTGCTGTGCTGTTGGGCACTTAGATAAAGCGATCTTCCGTTACTTAACCTGGTCACTGGACAGTATGAGGCTTAATTTGAGGGAGTCATTAACACAAGAGGGAGTGCAGGGGGCTAGGATCGAGTTACCAGCTCCCCTCTATCTTCCCTAAACCTCCTTCCATAGGCTTGCCCTTTGCCCTTCTCTGCCATGGGAGTTTCAGGAGCTTCTGTCCCTGTCCAAGCCGGCCAGTGGGATTGTTCATGGCCTACAGCTGACCAAGGCATCGGGCCTGACCGGTGCCCTCGCTGACTCAGTAACTGTTGAGTACTCTCCTATCTGGGCATGGTGCTTGATGCTGTGGGGGTGAGGGAAAGGAAGGAGATGAAGATGAATGCAACATGGTCCCTGCCCTTGAGGGAATAATACTGTTCCAGGAAGTATAAATTATTCCTGAGTAACTGATTAAAGAGGAGCCACAGGGGAATCTCCGGGCAGGGGGAGGGTTGGAGCAGGAAGGTGGGTGGAGGGGAGGCGGGCTGGGAGGTTTTCTGTGAGGCAGGGGGCACTCCAGGGAAGGAGCCCTGTCATCTCCGGATGTAGGGTGTGGGGTGAGTGCGGACGGACTGCCCAGCCTGAGCTCAGTCTGTCCACTCAAGGAGGGACTAGGACATGCCCCTGGGGCCCGTGTCCAGGCTCTTTGCTGACCCAGCACGAGCAGCGTAAGCTGCAGTGGGACTGTGGACTCCTCCCTCTGCCATCTGCCTTGGCCTGGCAGTCTTGCCCAGCTTTGTACCACAGATCCACTAATTGTGGTTTTAGGCCATCCATGACCTCTTCCCCCACCCCATTACTCCGGTGGAGTTTGCTCTTTGCTCAAAGTGCTCCGTGAGTACTGTGGGAGGGCTGGGGACATTTGAGCTGAGGGCAGCAGCTCATCCGGTGTAAGGTGGTGGTTTGGAACGACACATTGGCTCAGGCAGGTCTGAGCACTGGCCTCGGAGCAGACTAAGAAGTATCCAGACATCAGGCCGTGCGGCAACCTCTCAGAACATCTGCTGGCTCGAGCCCTCTTGAAAAGCCACAGTACCAGATGATGCTGGATCTCCCAGTAGGGCAGCTCAACTCCAACTCTGGTCTGAGTACCTTTATCACTTGTCTCATGTCTCAGTGGGATGAAAGATGACGCTACTCTCAGTGTCGTAGTGTTCACTTTATTTAAATCTTGAGGTTAAAACATTTCCAAATGGTGCAGCAGACATTATAAAGAAATACGTTTTGGGATACAAGTTTCTCACCCCCACTGTGCAGTGGGGTGTTGGCATTTGATGTGCTTCCAGGTAATTCTTTGGCAGATAGGAATGAAATGGGTTCCCAGACCCACTCTCCCCCAAGGACGAGAGAACTGAGGCTTTGTCAGTTAAAGTGCAGCTCGCTGGAAGCCGCTGGCCGAGGCTGGGTGCCACCAGAGGCAGGAGCGTCCCCGCTAACACTAGTCTACGGTTCTCAAAGGAAGTCTTTTCACCAGAGACGCCTCCCCAAATTTAAAGATATACTTTATTATTTTAAAAAAGTGCTTAAGAGGGAAAAGGCATTATTTAGTCTTTCCTGTTTCCTTGAAGAATCACAAAATGAGAAAAACCTACCCCAGGTTCCACTACAAAGTGCCTGTTGGGTGAGTGTTCTGTAAACATGAATGGCTGACTCAGCAGGCCCTGTGCAGGGCGACCCTCGGTTCTAAGCATCGCAAACGGCTTCTCTGCCTTATCCTCAGCCCCTTTGAGCCAAGGACGGGATTCTCCCAGGGAGAGTTACCAAGGTGGGCTTTTAAATGCGGAACGCGTATAAAATTCTATCAGTGGACGACTAACCAGTATCATAAAACACAGACTCTGAGATATCATCCCTAAACGGAGATTTCCTTTCATATGAGTCTGGAATGGCTTTACCAGCTTAGGTGGGTGACAACTGAAAAATTTCAAAAAAACCATCCCCTTTAGAGTTATATTATGTGGTTTTTCATTTCTACTTTCCAAACTCTGTGGGGTTTTTCAGTTCCAGCTTCCTGCTTGAGAATTTCTTTCCCTGCTCTGGGTCCAGTTGACCCCAAGTCCAGTGGGCTCCAGCCAGGAGCGCTCTGCGGAGCACACTCATGCCCAGCGCCCTTCCTTCCTGTGGGTGAGTGTGCCTCACAGAGGCCATCTTCTCGGTGAGGCTGACTGGTGGCTTCCGAGGGAGAAGTACACAAGGCAGTCGGGAGCAATACTAAACAGTAAGTGTTATTCAGAGAGCTGGGCCACCATGGGGCTGCTGGGTGTTTTCGTTTTTGTTTTTTTTTTTTAAATAGTGATCTGAGATCCCAAAGATGTTTCCTTCTTGTTGACTCCTAGTGCAATGTCTAGCAGACAGTGGCTGGGGCTACCACCTTCAAGACCTGTTCTTCATTGTCATTTGCATTTTTTTAAAGTATCCCAACCCCCAAACCTCAGCAAAGTTGGGGACCTGTTTAAAATAAGAATACAGCTATTTATACAAGCCAAACTTAAATAGGCAGAGATGTTCTCTAGCTGCATAGCGCACAGCAAACTCGAGCTCACACAGCAAAGTAACAAAGGACGAGAGTCCATCCAGCACAAAAAATAAAACTGCTACGGAGTCAGAATGTGACCGCCAGGGGACTGGGCATCCTCTGAACACAGCAAAGGCCTTTCTGCACAACTGCAGTCAACGTTCGAGGGGGTGCACACCACAAGAGGCCCCGGCTCTCCTGGAGGAGTGGCTCGGGGTTGCCTTACAAGAGCCAAGTGGTTTTCAAGCCGCAGATGGTCCCCTGCAGGGCTGAGTGACAGAGGTACAGAACACGTCTCAGATGGAATGTCCCAGGCCTTTCACAGGAAGCACATTACCCACTAAACGTTGGTTCTAGCTGCAGAGGACAGCGCAGCAGAGTCCCCACAGTCTCCCGGGAAAGCCAAGCTTCAAAACGAGATTCCAGACCCCCCTGGGTTCTCCTTTAATTGTTAGTTTCTTTCATGTGGTGTACCAGCCACTTCTGATTATTCTTTCCAAGGGGGTGGGTGGATTCCAAGGCAGGATAATTTGCTCCGGAACGATCTTTAGGCTGTGTGGCACCCCTGTGAGAATAAGCACGAGGCTAGGAAGAGCCTCTGGGGGCCTGGCCATTTTGTTTTGGTCCTGAGCATGGTCAGGGCCTCGGCCAGCAGGAGACGCTAAAGAGCCTGGGGGCTGCCTGCCGGAGGAGGCTGCTCCAAGGAAAGAGAGCAAGAGGCCGGGCTTTTCTCTGGGCTGACTTCTCTGGAAGGATCTGTTCACCATTCCCCATGCCCTGCTTAAACTGAAAGGAAGTGCCCGAGTCTCCTGTTTAAATGATAGGTCTGAGTCCAATGCAGAAGTCATCTCCTCTTAACCCAGCCCCACAAGAATCCTCTGCTGGTGCATGGTGGGTGTGGGGTCTGTGCTGAACTTGGCTTGGGGGTCCCTGACCTATTTTCAAGCTCTCAAAACCAGTCAGACCAGGCTTGTGGATGACAGAATGAAGCCTCAAGGTGGTATGACGACTAGGTCACCAGGCTAGCTGGAGGACCGACTGGACCTAGCACTCAGATCCTCAGACACTCTGCCCAGCGCTCTCCCTCAGCCCTGGCCAAAGTGGGCCATTTCGTGAGATGCTCTGCTCACCTGTGGAAGTACCTGGGCCCTGATGGCAGGTGGCTGGCCTCTGTGAACAAGGCACAAGGAGGCCATCAAAGGTGGGCTCTCTGTAGTGGGAGAAGAAAAGTGCCACAGAGAACAGGAAGATTATTTCCTTCTTGTCCAGGAAAAGGAAACAGGATTCATCTGCCCAAGGGGAGATGGCTCCTGGGTGTCAGGTACAGGCTGAGGAGCAGGAAGTGGGCAAACGCAGTGCTGGGGAATCTCGCAGGTGGAAGTGGGGACCAAGCAGCGAACAAAGAGCAGATCCATGACTTATCCCTGTGAACACTTGAGTTACCGAAGACTTGTTAAGAGTGTCCTAATGTTTGAAAGTGGTTCTTACCCTGATTATGATCATTGGTAAACACATCTGCAGGTGAGGCAGAAGCTCTTAGGTATGTAAACCAAGACAGGTGTCAGCCGAGGAGTGAGACCGAAAGGCCACGGCGCAGCCTGCTTGTTGGTCACGGCATCAGGTCAGCCAGCACGTGGGCTCGGCCGGCCGTGCACAGGTGGCCACTGCAGGCCCTCAGTACGCTGGGCTCTGCTTCCTGGATTAGGCTCAGTTCTGATTCTCAGGGTGATGTGAGCTGTTGAGAGGCCTGGGAGAAAGGCTTTGCTTGAGACTTGCCCAGAGGGAAGGGCTGGGAGGAAAGGGCAGTTAGAGGCCCCTCCAAAGTTGCTGATTTCTGGAGCAGCCCCAAACCTCCTGGGGCAGGAAGGGACAGGAGCACAACAGGAAGAGGCTGGCTGGGATGTTGGGACGGCCCCTGGTGACCTGACTCTCACGATGGCCCTGTGGCCTCCTTTTCCTGGGAGGACCTGGGGGTCTCACAGGGTCTGCCCAGGGCACCCTGCCTCATGGTCACCCAGGATGCCTGGCCCTGGGCTGGGCGGCATGGGGCATCTCTCTCCAGGGGCAGCAGTCGGGACCCCTCTGGCCTGGGAAACTCTCCCCAGGAGGCCTGTGACCAATGGTGCCCCCAGGAGAGGCCGAGGGTCTCCTGAGTGTTTAAACCTTTGGCAGAGTGTCCCTTTGGGTGTGAGGACAGTCGGGTCCCTAACCAAGGGAAACGTTGCTTGAGCCCTTAAGAGCCACGGGGGCTAGGAGTGCTGGTGCACAGTGCTGGGTAGTGCTGGGTACACGGTGCTCGGACAATGCCGCTCTGAGGAGCAGCCCGAGGGCCTGTCTCTCAGAGTTACATAGTTGATCCGCTTCAGAGCGGCTGCTTTTTTTAGTGCTTTATGTGACAGGTGAGGAAGAGTAGTGTTTCCTGTGGATAAAGTGAAACTATTAAAATCCAGGTGCTTGAGGCTACGGGAAGTCACTTCCATCGTAGATCACAGGCCGGTCAACCGTCAAATGATAAAATACTTTCTTGGAGACAAACCTGAGGAAACAGAAATAAAAAAGGAGGGTGTTACCCTGAGAGCTGAAAGCCCGAGGGGCAGCAGTGGCTGTTGGGGCCTCTGCGGTGGCTGTGATGACCTGCTCGGATGTGGGCGTCGGCAGGCATGGGGAGCCTTCTGGGGAGAGCTCTGCTCGGAGGCCTGGGCCCCTCACAGAGTGCGGGGACTCTTCCAGGCCTCCTAACCCCCATTTCCTGTCTGTCCAGCAGAGTTCTCTCCCTGAAAAGGGTCAGGCCATCTTGGGCATCGCCATGGACTTTCGTGGGGCTTGGGTGCAGAAATGCCCATTTGGCCCCATGCTGTGAACTAGCCCTCCTCACCTTGCTGCTTTGAAGTGGCCCGGGAGTCTCGGGGGTCTGGGTGGTCTGGATTGCACGGGGGGAGTGGATGGAGCCGGCATTGAGAGGACATACACAGTGGAGGGGAGTACGGATTCCACTCTGACTAGGCATCTAAATCCGTTTTGCCATCCATGTTTTGAAAATCTTGAGTAGGCCCCTGAGATGACCTCAGTGGGCTAAGGCCAGGGTCTGTCACTGCACCTGGCTACGTCGACTGACAATTGGGGGCTGGCTCAGGACTGCGTCTGCCCTCAATATGCCTCTCCTCAGCCTCTCCACAACCTGCAGGGGGGCTCAGCGAGGTAGTGGCCGTGCTTGCTGCCACCACAGAGGAAACAGACGCTGCACTAAGGACCACAGAGAGAAAGCAGAGCCTGTGCCGACTGACCCCCACCTGCTCTCCTAACCACTGCCCCCTCCTGCTGCCCCGGAGAGGCCAGGGCTCACGTCCCCCTGGAAGGGCTCTGAAGGCAGCTCTCTGGACATGCTGGGCCTGTGCCCACGAGTCCTGTTCACTCACGGTGTGTTCACATTCACGGGGCTGTGTGGGGGGGCAGGAGAGGGGAAGGTGGGAAGCCCATCCTCCTAACCTCTCCTTTGGTGGACACCCCTGACCACAAGCCCTGGGAGGTCAAGGCCTGGAGGTGGTGAGGGGGTGGCACAGCTTTCTCCTAGAGAGTCCTATTGAGTGATTCTTCTAAAAGCCCTGTGGGCTGGGAAGGATACTCATGTTGGAGAGTGTGGCCACTAGCTCAGGGCCCCACTCAGAGAGGATGTGGCTGGGTGCTCATAAAAGAGGCAGCCCCCATGAAGGGCTTATGCTGAAGCCAGAGGACATAAACGGGACAGTGACCAGCAACCTTAACCACCTCTGTCTCACGTCTCCACGACGGAGGGCCCCTGGCTCACGGGAGATGCTCAGTCAACGTTGGTCCTCTCTCCTACTTCCTTCCTTGGCCACCCCTCCAGCCTCATCTCCCTACATTCCCATCCTCCCACCCCTCAAGCCTGACACTCCTGGATCTGTATCTGGTGCTCTGATACAGTGCTTCCCACAGAGGGCACTCGCTGCTCCTGCTCCCATGAAAAGAAGGCCCCGAGGCTTCGCCTCACAGTTCTAGTCCTGTTTCTCTCAAGATCTAGCCTTCGATCCTTCATTTCCCTCCCATCTGTCCACCCACGCATTCATCCATCCATCCAAGCCTCCCACTATATTTACAGGGCCCTTCTTCGGGACGGGCAGTGGGAATCTGGATATCACAGAGGCAGGAGAGCATACCGGTTAAGAGGCCAGAGCCTGGAGCTGGGCCATCTGGGTTCAAATCTGGCTCCACCACCAGCTGTGTGACTTGGGAGTGTCACTCTTTTACCCCTCTGGTCCTCAGTCCCTCAGCAGTAACATGAGGAGAAAGACAGTCCCTGCTGCATGGGGACGCTGTGGGGCTTAAGTGAGTCAATAAGAGTGGAGGGCTGAGAACACTCCTAACATGGTGTGGTAAGATTGTAAGTATTAGCCTGTGTGTTGTAAAATCTACAATAGACACTGGAACACTATAGTATAGGGGTCTAAAAGCAAAGAGCTATTAATAATAAATTACTGATAATTAAATAATTTCTTTTACAGGTGGATTCATCTGGATGCTGATGAATGAGGTGGCCCCTACCTGGAAAAGGTGTTGTCGAAGATGAGCATGTAGACGCCTGGTGTGCGGACCTTGAGCTGGCCCTGGATGTTCTCCTTGTGGGAATTGCATCGGGTTGTAGGAATGAGGACCTGGGAGGAAAAGCAGATAAGAATAAGTGTCATGGAAGCTGAGACGGCCCCCTGGATCCTCTGGGCAGGCCCTTCATTTCTGGGGAGGAAACTGAGGCCCAGGGAGGCCGAGCGCCCTGTCAGAGGTCACAGCCGGGCAGGTTTGGGGCTGGGATCAGTGCCTGGGAGCGTGGGGTGTCTTCCACCTGCCCTGGTTTGTTGATAACTTGTGGTAGTGGGGAGGCCATGAGTATGAGTTTCACCCAGAATCATGAACTGGTCAGCACCCCAAAAGAGTGGTCCCCCAGCCTCTTCTGACCATGGCCAGTGCCAGAATGCTCCACCACCTGGAAGGGCAGTCCCTTCTGGCTTCAGGAAGCTGGGGCTTCTTCTAGGTGAAGTCCCCCTATCCAGCTGTTTCCTGTTGGCCCTAGTGCTGCCCTCGGGGGTCTCACAGGACAGGCCAAGCCCTCCTTCCACATCTTTCAAGCGCTCTGTGAAGCTCCTGGACCCGCTCTCCTCCAGGCTGAACACCCCTGGCTCCACCTGTGGCTTCTCACTTGGTCCCACCGCAGGCTCCCTCTCCTGGCTGAGCCCCAGCGGGTCCACATGCCCCAGAGACCTTTCATCTGTCCAAGTCTGAGCCTCAGCCTTCTGTTCACTCTCTGCCTTCCCTGAGAATGAGCACTTGGTCCCAGGACATGTTCTAAGGGCCTCTGTGTCACAGGACACATCTAAGCAGATAGTGTGTGCTGGACAGGGCCAGGGCTGGGGGTCTTTGGATGGCCAACCTCTTCTCCATGAGGGCAAAGTCTTCAACCTGCCAAGCAGCTAAGACACATTTTAAAACTGAAGATAAGATAGGAAATAAGGAAACAGGAAGTAAGACAGAGCCAACCAAAATTAAAAAAAATTTTTTTAGAAGGGACAAGCACCTAGAGGGTCTAGTCTCATAAAGCATTGCTAAGCCTTCCCTTAGGACGGACTACACGTAATGGTTACACAGATCAGAGGCTTTAGACCATGGTGACATCTTTGCAACTCTGAGTTCCTAATGGGTGAGCTGCCCCACAAGTGACCATTTTTATTCTGTACAAAATTAAATGTTGCTCTTTTTTCAGAAATATAATTTGTTAAATTCAGTCTTTATTTTTTCCTATTAGACATTCTTCACTCTGTACAAAATGACTGAATCTAAAATAGCTATAAAGATGTCATTACTTTTTCAACTCAAACTTGAATATAGCTGTATGTTTCCTGAAACCCTACATGTTGGCCACAAAGTTCCCAAAGTGAAGTAAGTTCCCACAAAAGGCTCTGCCTTCAAGGGCCTTGTGGTTTAATGGAGGCAACAGACAAGAAAACACCCAATTACAATGGGTGAGAGTGCCACAGGGGGAGAACCAGGGAGAGACCATCCCAGCCCCTGGGGGAGAGGGAGGAGGGGCGGAATGTCGGAAGACTTCCTGGAAGAGGGGACGCCGAGCTTGGACAATTTAGCTAGTGAGAGCGAGGTCTGGTTGTTCCAGGCAGTGGGGACAACATATTCAAAGGCATGGGAGAATGGCTAAGATTTACTCTCTAGACAAACAATCAAAAACAGACAAAATACACAAAACAACAGTTTTCAAGACACTGGACATCAGGCAACAAAGGACAGTGATCTCTGAGAGAATAAGGTGAGCCCAGCTTACCACTTTGAGAGGAAAAGGAACAACAACCAGATGGGACAAATAAAAGACAAATAGTAAGATGACAGATTCAAACCTAACCTAATCAATAATCACATTAAATGTAAATAGTCTAAACATCCCAATTAAAAGGTAGAGATTATCAGGTTGGATAAAAGCAAGACTCAAGCCCATCATGTCTACAAGAAATGCAATTTAAATATAAGGATACAAATAGGTTAAAAGTAGAAAGATATAAAAAGATATACCATGGCAGCACTGTCAAAAGAAAGCTGGATCGACTATATTAATATCAAAGTAGATTTTATATCAAAGAACATGGCCAGGTATAATGTCATAATACTAAACATGTCAATTCATCAAGAGGACGTAACAATCCTAAACATTTATGCTCCTAGGGACAGAGCTTCAAAATACATGAAACCAAAACTGGTAGAACTATAAGGAGAAATAGCTAAGTTTACAATTATAGTTGGTTATTTCAGTATCCCTTGATAATGGATGGAATAAGTAGACAGGAACTCAATAAGGAAATAGAAGACTTGAACAACACTATCAACTAACTTGGTCGAACTGATATTTACAGAACACTCCACCCAACAACAGCAGAACTCACGTTCTTTTCGAGTGTACTTGGAACATTCACCAGGGTAGGTCATACTCTAGGCTTAAAAAAAATAACTTACACTTAAAAGGATTCAAGTTATACAAAGCGTGTTTTCTGACAATGGAATTAAATTAGAAATAAATAGCAGATCTCTGGAAAATCTTAAAATATTTGGAAACTAAATAACACACTTCCTAATAACACGTGGGTCAAAGAGAATCAAAAGGGAGATCCCAAAGGCGTGGGAGAGAGCAAGTGCAGTGTTTCTGACACCACAGGACATTTGCTCTGGCTGGAAGCTGGTAGTGGTAAGGGAGTAGGTTGAGCCCAGGACAAGCCTGGAGGGGACAAAGATGCACGAGGACCTACTATGTGTGGGCTCTGTGGCAGCAACTTCTGCACATGTTATCTCACTAAGTTCCATCAATGTTCTATAATATTCTAATTCTGAATATTAGAGTGGCTGAATCGGGTCCATTTTTGTGGTCCACAACCTAAAGATTCTGAGCCTGGCCTAAGACACTCCAGCAGGCACAAGCAGGAAAGGGGTGCTGGAGAGGAAGTCTTGCTGTTTATACAGGGACACCTGTGTGCCCCACACCTCAGACCTTCACTTTACTGTCTTGACTACAAAGCAAAATCAAGAGCTCACTAAGGCAGGTCCTCTGAAGAGGATATGTTTAAAATAAGACTCTTCATTTCTTTAAAACATTCTGTTCTATAGACTTTTTGTTCATTCCAGCCACTGTTTTTCTACCATGGTCAAAGTCTGTACAATTCTCTCATTATTTTAAATAAATCACAACATCCAGGGGAGATTAACAAAGGCTCTGGTGTCAAAGCTCGTGCAGCCGAGGTGATGGGGAGATGACTGGGCTCTCCGGTACAAACCTGAGAGAGACGGGTCTCTGCTGTGTGAGCTCTGCGGCGTCTCCCATCAGCCTCCCGTGCTCGGGTGGCCAGGCCCTGATTTATGTGACGGGTCTGCAAACAGTCCAAGCTAGTTTTACTGATCTCTTGGTGGACTCCAGTGGCCTGGACCCTGGTACAAAAATGGGTTCTAGGGGCTGGCCCTGTGGCCGAGTAGTTAAGTTCGCACGCTCTGCTGCAGGCGGCCCAATGTTTCGTTGGTTCGAATCCTGGGCGCGGACATGGCACTGCTCATCAAACCATGCTGAGGCAGCGTCCCACATGCCACAACTAGAAGGACCCACAACGAAGAATATACAACTATGTACCGGGGGGCTTTGGGGAGAAAAAGGAAAAAAATAAAATCTTAAAAAAAAAAAAAAAGGGTTCTATGCTAAATGGAAAAAGCCAGTCACCAAAGGCCACATACTGTATGATTCCACTCCCATGAAATGTCCAGAACAGGCAAATCCATAAAGACAGAAGTGGGTTGGTGGTTGCTGGGGTAGAGGTTGCAGAATGACTGCTAGTGGGTAGAGGGTTTGTTTTTGGGATGATGAAAATGATCTGAAACTAGATCGTGGTAATGGTTGTGCAACTCTGTGAATATACTAAAAACCAGTGAATTGTACACTTTAAATGGGTGAATTATATGGTATGTGAATTATATCTCGATAAAGCCATTTAAAAAATAAAAAGTCAAGGATCCTTGCTCCTGGTCCTGGTTCCTCCCATGACTCTCCCTGTGGCCCCCGGCAGGATGTCAAGCTTCTCTGGCTAAAGCTGGGTCCTCTGCCCAGAGAGAGGGCAGGGCCTGGGTCTTGTTCTCTGCTTTGTCCCCAGCCTTCAGGCCAGCAGTCTGCACGTGGGTAGCCTCAAGTCCTTGATTTACTGTTTCTTTCATCAAGTGCCTTCCCAAATTCACAACCTCGCATTTCAGCGTCAAGGCATGACCCTGATGGAGGAAGTCACTTTGGAGAGAGGGTGGCCTAGGTGCCACTAGAGATGGGGCTGGCCTTCTGCTCTGCTGTTCCCTCTGCCTGGATGCTTCTCCTCTAACCCATGCTCCCTGCTCCTCCCAACTGCTTCTCCTGGTTTGGCCCGGGGGTGTCCTTCCCTGATTGCCACCCTGGAGGCTGGGTTAGGTGCCATTCCTAGGTGCCCCACAGTGCCTGCCCACCCCCATCATGACACATACCACCTGCAATCACAGTCTAATTACTAGGGTCTCTCTCTGATTACACAGCAAGCTCCTCAAGGGCAGCTCCCATGTTGTACCTTCTCTCTCTATCCCCACTGGGCCTTACAGAGCCCAGTATATAGCAGAAACTCAATAAAGGGTTGTGAACTGATGGCAATTAGGAAACACAGTTCCTGTGTCCATACTTCCATAGCACAGAACCTAAGAGCTGCCACTTGCACTGTGTCCTGATGTTTCCTATAAGGCCCACGCTGCTCAGGGTCTCACATGGGGAGTCCATGGGATAGAGGCTGAGGATGTGTGCCTGGACACAGGTTCCCCAGGCTGACATCTGCCCGGGGGACCTCAGGCAGAAATAACAGCTGCCCTCCACAGCTGGCTGGCGACAGAGGGCCTGTGAAGGCAGAGGAACACCTGAGCACCCTTCTCACTCACCCTATAGATGGGCTCCTTCTGCCCCCTGGTGTCCACTGTGGGAAAGACAATGGTAGTCACAAACTCCAGAGGACCACGGTGGAAGCCAGAGATGAGGAAGGCTCCCCAGAGTCCCTGAGCTCCTGATTCCTGGCGGGAACCACGCAGGTCTCCCAGGGCCATGAGGGTTTGGTAGGTGAGTGACTGAGCAAGGGGAGAGGTGGGGACACCAGATTTAGTCACCTCCCTCCCTGCCGCAAACACCCACCAGAGTGGGTCTTCTACTGTGGGCAGGCGCAGTGCTAAGTGCCTGGTGAGCCTTGGGAATATGAAGGTGAACAGCAAGGGTGCTGGTGCTAAGTTCGTGGCAGTGCAGCTGTTTGTCAGAGCAGAGTCGACAAGCACACTGGTTAAGCTGCTGCTCAACTAACTGCCAGGCAAGACACTCTGCATCTCAGTTTCCTCATCTGCAAACCGGGACTCAGCCAGCCCCAAAGAGTGAGACGACCCCTCCCTGTGCTCAGTGGGCAGGGCTGAGCCTGAAGCCACTCTCAGACCCAAGCCCCTGGACCCCCCGGGTGGCGCTTTGGAATCTCAGGAAGAAAGGCTCTGAAGCTCTGTACGTGGCGTGGCTGCAAGCCCCCGAAAGGAAAGAGGGGCAGAGCAGTTTTTAAATAATAACCAACACGAGACTCTAAGAAACAAGGCCAACTCGGGGGGCTAGGATGAGATCTTGGGAGTGAGCTTGAAGAGGACAGAAATGACAGTCTCTACAGTGAGCAGGTACAGCAGGGCGGGAATGGCAGGAGTGCACACGCTCCTCCATGTGGATGTGGGAACAGGAGCAGCAAACTGCTGTGTGTCCATGGCGACACAGGGCCTCGAGCCTGGCTCCCCTTCCGCTCTGTGCCTTCCCCACCGCTCACCGTGAGCACCGGAGCATGCCGCTGGACCCCACGCAAGAGGGACTAATGGATGTTACTGCAAAGACTTCACACAAGTCTTGTTTCACACAACTTCAAATTTCTCTTCTCTATCTTGCTTCTTGCCATTCTTAGAAAATGGAGATTTTCGCAACTATATTAACACCCTAGGATCCACTTTAAGCTCCAGTCCTGCATGCCTGACTGTCCTCGCCATTCCTTCCATGCCCTGTGGAGATCCAGGCATGGAATTCAGACCCTCTCCCTCTTGCTTGCCCCATACTGAATCAGGCACCCACGAGTCCTGTTCACTTTCTTGGGCTCTGGCTTCCATCCCATCCTTTCTACTCTGACTTCCATCCCGTTGAACTAGACTAGTGGCTCTTGACCCTGGCTGCTCACTGGAATCCCCTAGGGTTGCCTGGGTCCCACACTAGAGACTCTGATTTAGTGGCCTGGGGTGTGGCTCCCCAGGGGTTTGAAAAAGCTCCCCAGGCATTTCTAATGTGCAGTCAACGTTGAGAACTATGGTCCAGGCCATCACCAATGTTCCATACTTAGATGTCTTAGGAGTTTATGAACTGGTTTCTGCCACCAAGATTTCAAGCCCAACCACCCAAGTGACACAATGGCTGTGTGTCTCTATTGACATTTTTGAGGCGAGATGCTGAACACCCTCAGCTAATAAGTAGAGGCAGAGACCTGGGTCACCGCCTCCCATGAGGACCCATCCATGAGGACCCTGCACAGCTGTTAAAACCGATCCTGATCCTTAAACTGAGTCACACATCTGTACTCCTCTAAGCGTCCCTCACCCATCTATCCCCAGGTCAGACTGAAGCTGTCTGCCACAGGAGTGACCTTCAGACACTTGAAGACAGCGCCCCTGAACCTCCAGGTCTTTCCTTCCCCAAGCTGGACAAGCCCAGGTGCTTTGCCTGCTCTGCATGACACAACCTGGAGGGCTTTCCCATCCTGGCTTCTCTCCATGTCCCTCTCACAGCCGGGGCCCAGAACGTTCCAGGGAAGGCCCGCCAAGCAGAAGGCACGGCTGCCACGGCTGTGCTCTAGGAAAGCTCTGCCCAAGAACCCTGATGTGTGAGCAGGGGGCCTGCGGCAGGGAGCAGCCTTACCTTACACTGATCCAGGGGTGTGTCCTCCGCCTCCCGGAAGACCACGCTGAAGGAGATACTCTTGGGGTCGGAGGAGAAGACCCAGCTGATGGTGAGGCCTGCCTCAGTCACGGTGATGGGGATGAGGCTGTAGGTGCCGGACCTCACAAACAGCTCCCTGTTGCCCTCCCCGAAGCTGGCGATCTCTTCCACTGTGAGGGGTAATTTTATCCTAAAATGCATAAGTGAGAGGAACCTGATCAAATGGGCAAAGTGTCTGAGTCCACTGGCCACGTCGCCTGGGGCTCAGAGGTGGCCAGAGACCCTGGAGGCTCTTGGGAGGACAAACCCTGGGTAACCTTGACCAACGTGCTTAATGATGGGAGAAAACTTGACGTGCAGCTCATGCCAGCAATGCTTTCTGAGCACTTACTATGTACTTGGCATAGTTCCAAGCACTGGGACACAGAGGCCAAAAAGACAGAGGACAAATCTCACCTGCGTGGAGCTGGTATGGTAGCCGCAGGCCCACCAGAGCTGAGAGGGCGGCCTGAGCTGGCCCAGCCTCCCCACGCACAAGCAGCGAAAGCGGAGGCCTCAGTGGTCTGAGCCCTCCTAGGGCCGGCCTGCAGCTCGGGCATCCCCTCTCCCTCCCTGTTCTTTCCGGCTCCCTGCCTCTCCTTTGCCTAACCAGCACCAGCAGAGCGCACGTTGGAAACCTCCTGCCCTTTTGGTTCCTCTTCTCAGTGGAAACCTGGGCCCGCTGCAAGACTCCTGGAGGGCGCCCTGGTCTTCTCTTAAATGCAAACACCCCAGCCTCTACAATGCCGGGGCGGCAGGACAGCCTTGGGGAGACAGGCTTCCTGTGGCTGCGCCCTTGGGTGAGCAGGAGGCTCTTCCTAAGTTGAAAGGGTTTAAGGACAGTGGGTCCTCTGTGGGACCAAGCGTGACATGGAGCCTGTGAGGCGTGGAGCCAGAGGGACTGGGTTCTGGGACCTGCCTCGCCTCTCACCTGCCACAGGGCTAGCCCTCCCTTAGGCCCATTTCCTCATCTGCAGGGGAGGACACCCAGGCCCGCCTCCCGACTGCTGTGAGGACCACGTGGGAGGATGGACCGCTTGTGCGCACGGAAGTCTCCAGACGCTGCCCGTCTTGACGGAGGCCCTCTCGCACGTGCAGCCCCACAGGCAGCACGTTAGCTGGGGCCCGAGGACGTGGCCTCCAGTGCAGAGCTGCGACTAGCCGTGCAGTGGCCTGGGGCGAATCTCGTCTCCTCAACTGTGAAAAGGGAAAGTGGCGGCCACTAGGCGCCAGGCCCTCTGCTCACCAACTTCGTGTGGTATCATGGTGGCTACGTGAGGACACAGGATGCTCCCCTTTTACACACGAGGGAGCTAAGATTCAAAAAGATTAAGAAACTTGGTCCAGGTCCACACAGGCCTGATTCAAAGCCACTACCTTTCTACTATACCAGACTGCCTTTAATGGAGAAAATATATTACTCTCCCTTTTAACACAGGGGTGGAAACTAAAACTCTGAGAGGTTAGGTAACTTGCCCAAGACTGCACAGCAAGTAGGTGGTGGAGCCGAGAGTTCTGTGTGCCTCCAAAGCTGTGGAGATGGATGGACATACTCCCCAAAGCTTTGCTAATGAGACTACTCAATGATTAAAAACCAAAATGCTCTAAAGAACAGCTCTCAGTCATTCACCTTCATGAAAATTTAATTCTATGTCACATTTTTCCAGGTGTTGATTTAAGCTTTATTTCTAATTATAGTACAAAAGTTGTTCAATATTTATAATTTGCAAGAATCTGAGAGTAGGTAGAAGGGTCCATGTTAGAAAAGAAGGCTTTCCTGTAACATGGGAATCTTACTGCGTTACTACGTATGCAGTCACTTACTCTGACAGAATGCCCCACTGATGCTGGGTCACTTTATAACTTTATTTCCAGAATTCCCTGCTTGCACCCAGTTATTGGATCATGACTTTAGTCTTTTTTACCTTCCTAGAACTCATCTGTTCAGCGAGAGGACAATACTCAGTTTCCCCAAAGGAGACGCTAAAAAGAAATCAAGGGTTTGCTATCTCTGCTCAAATATAATCTTAAATAAAAGAAGTCTATTGTCTATAGGACTCCCATCATAAACGTAAATTCTACTGGTCTCCCTACTTCTGCCCTTGTCCCTCCATAGTCATTCTCCACATGGCAACCAGAGTGATCCCGTTTCAGATGCAGATTAGATCAAATCACTCTACTTTTCCAAAGCTCATTTTTGGGCTCCTATTTCCCTCAGATTAAAAAACAAAGTCTTCACAATGGCCAGCAAGGCCTGATGTGATGTGGACCTTAGTTCCCTCTCTGATGCGGTCTCCCTTGCTCTCTGTTTCAGCCACACTGGCCCTTTCCCTGTTCCTTGAACATGCCAGGCACCATGCTGCCCCAGGATCTTTGTACTGACTGTTGCCTCTGCCTGAAGGGTGTTCTCTCATATAGCTGCATGGTAACTCCTTCAAGTCTTACCTTCTAAGTTTCACTCTATTTAAAATTGCAAATCCTCCTCCCTATCTGACTTGTTTCTTTTTCATAGTAAGCACCACCTTGTAACATACTATATAATTTATTTATTTACTTATGTTTATTGCCTGTCAACCCCTGCTGGAACATAAACTGAACATGAGGGCAGGGATCTTTGTTTTATTCACTGATGTACTCTAAGGATCTAGAACAGTACCTGGCACATAATAGGTGATAAATAAATATCTATGCATGAGTGATTGAATTTATGCAATGACTGCTATGCAATTACGCAGCCATTGGACACAACACTGGAGAAAAAGAGAGAGATAGGAAAATATTCATGCGATATTAAGTTTAAAAAGAATGTGAAACATGATGTAGAATATGTGTTTATGCTGAACAATTATATATATATATGTCTAAAAAAGACTGGAAGGCTATATACCAAAGTGGTTTGATTATCTCTATTTTCCTAATTTTCTACAATGAAAATATATTGTTCTTACAATAAGAAAACAAAACAAAGTTATTTTCAAACAAGAAGAACCCAGGGCACAGGGACGAGGGAGGGCTGACTATAAAGGGGCATGGGGACATTTTTGGGGTGACGGGACTGTTCTATATCTTCACTGTGGTCGCATGGGGGCACATGCGACCCCTCTTCTGGACCTAGGCTTCCCCTTTGGCAAAACTGGGGAGCGGAGCTGGCTGGGCTTTGAGGTGTCTGCAATCGTATAAGCCACGGCTGAGCTGGGCGTGGGGCCCGGCAGGATGACCGGTGACTACACTGCGCATTTATCAAAATCCCAGCACTGTGCACTATAGCAGGGGACTTTCATGGCACATAAATTATACCTAACAAAAAAGCACACTGAAAGCTACCCTTGGTGCCCAGTTAGAGCCTCGGGGCGCACTCCAGCTCTGGCCCAGGAAAGACCGGGACTCCTGCTCTGCGGCTCCTCCCCAAATCCGACACCCGGGGAAGTCCCGCCCAGCCCCGTCACTTACATCAGCTCTCCGGACTTCAGCAAGCAGATTTCAGCATCCTGCCCCAAGGACATGTCTTCAGTGTCCTCAGGGGTGAGCGAGTTTGACGTGGCGTCCCTGAAACATTGCAAATGAGAACACAGCCAGTTAGCTATCAGCACACAGGGTCCCACATCCAGAGGTCTGTGGTCTTGGAGTCAAGCAGCCAACCTCAGAACTTGCGGAATCCTTCAATCACGGAGGCTGGGATAGAGGCCCGGGCAGGCTGTGGGTGGAGGGCCACAGGGGCTTTGCCAAGGATGCAGGACGGGGAGAAGACAACAGGGCTGCAGCGATTTCCTGACGTCTTCCTGGCAAGTGTGGGGAGGGGGTGATCTTAACACAAGTGGACTCCCTCCTACCCCACGCCAGCAGCTACTGCCACATGCCAAGTTCGCAGCCACGGGTCCTGCCTCCTCAGTGCCGGTCTGTGACAGGATGAGCCTGCTCTGGCCCATTGCTGGGGAGCAAGAACAGGCAGCCAAAGCTGATGGGGCAGGAAATGGTGGGGGCCAAGAGGGAGGCCATGGGACAGAGCCACGTACGAAGCAGGCAGACCAGAGCTACATCTCCTTTTTCCCTCACAACCCGTATCAGCTGTGCAGAGAACCAGCAGCGGGAGCCACCTGGCAGTACAGCCGCACTGTGCTTCCTAAAGCGTGCTCCGTGGAACACCAGTGCCAGCTGAGGGGAGGACCACACACCCTCCCTCTCTTTCTCAGAGAGTCACAGTATACTTAAACAGTAAACTAAAGGCTCTGACAAGTCCTGCAGTAAAGACATGTATTAACTTTGAACTCTAGCGTTCCTTTATCTGACCTTGGAATATTTTAACCTACTGAACTGCGGATCCTTGAAATGTTTTGGTTGATTACAGCCTCCACTGCACCCACCTTCACTGATGGGGACACAGAGGCTCAAGCAGTTCCTGAGAGGCAGGGCCAGAATCAGACACCTTGACTCCAACTCAGTGCTCCTCCTGCTGGCCCCATGCCCAGCTTGGCTGGTGGCCTATACAATCTTAGGGACCTCGATGCCCAACCAGCTCTGTCCCCAATTCTGCCAAAGAGGAAACCTCGGTCCAGAAAAGAAAAACACTTCTCCCGTAGGAAGGCGTTGGTGAGGGGCTCCCGCCCAGCTCTGCCTCTGCCTCAAATGCTGCACCCCTTCTCAACAGCCCTCGAGGGCTCTCCCCCCTGTCTCTGGGGTGAGGCCAACAGGCCCCAAACTGCCCCCCCAGTTCTGGCTCCCTCCACACACCCCCCACCTGCACCCCTGGGCTCTCACTAGCCTGGCCCCGGGCATATTCGCTCACCCTGCCCTTGCATGAACTCTGTCCTGCCCTACCCCCACCTTGCCTACTGTTGTGGGTGTCCTGAGATGTCACCCAGGCCCATGCTGGGTCAGGCACCGCGAAGGACGCACGCAGTGGGCCTGCACCCTGCCCCACAGTGCTCTCCATCTGAGATGGGAATACACAGCTGGGCCTGGCTGGAAGGAGGAGGTCTCAGCATACACAGCAACACACGTGAGGGCAGCAGCCGGCAGCAAGCACCCAGACCACGTGCGAGACAACCCTCCTCCACCCGGAGTACAGCCAGGACTCGTGCTGGGAAACTGGTGTGCTTGGCTGAGTGCGGTCTGGGCTGTGGCCCGGTGTGTCGCCCATGGCCGTGCAGGTGGAAGGCTCTGCAGCTTTCCTGCGAACTAAGAGACCCTGAATCCAAGAGCTCAGGACCTAACATAATCTCTCTGATATCAGAAATACAAAAGAGAGCACAGCGGCCAAGCCCTAAAGCTCCTGGAGCTTCTGCCTGGAGGTGACCCCCATCACCTCTGCTGGGAAGTGGTTTTCACCGCACTGCCCCTCACATTTCACAGCCACTTCAGTCCCATGGCCAAGCACACTATGGTGGGGCAGGGATGCTCATCCTTCCACAAATGCACAGATGGATGACCGCCCACGGGAGGTAGAGGGCGGCAGACACAGCCTCCCACAGTCTCTGTCCTGCATCGGGGGCCCGAGGCTCCTGCCCTGGGCAGGTCCACCTGGGGCACCCGGTGCCCTCCACGTGGATGCAGGAAGGAGCGGCTCAGAGTCGGCAAAATTCAGGGAGTCTCGCCTAAGCCTGTCCTGGCTGTCACTTTACTGTGGGGGCAGGAAGATCCCTGCCACACACGGTGCACCCGCAGCCACAGCACTGCACCGAGTCTGACAGAGCCAATGGGCAGCTTCGTCCCAGGGGCTTCTATCAGGTGGCATCTGTGGCCCACCTCACCTTCCATGCTCCCCCATTCCATCCACACTCCTCCCCTCACCCGTCTGTCACGGGCCCTGGTCACACTGGGCCTTACTTCTCTGCTTTCGGGTCTTATCTCCCACTAGAGCAGGAGTCCCTTGAAAGCAGGGGCTGAGCAGAGCTTTCCCTGCCACACAGGACGGCGCGCAGCAGGCCAGCCCCTGCCATCCGCGAGGACCAGAGACTGAAGGCTACTTGGTAGGAAGTGGACCTAACCTACTTATTAGGGTGTAAACCCAGGATAAACGGGCAGAGGGAATGCTGACAAAGTCCAGAAAGAACCAGGGATAGATTCTCGAAAGAGGAAGACCCTGAGTCATGCACGGCGCGGCTGATGCTGGGTTAGCAGACCCACGCCCAAGGACGGACTGCAGCCACCTTCAGCTCTCACAGGATTTTCTCGGACACAAAAGCCGACTGTCTACTGCAACCCACAGAGGCTCTCCGTGCTGGAGGACATGCACTGCACAGGGAGAGGCCCCTGGCTCCTGGGAGATCCCTAGGCTCGAGGGCTGGCTCCACCCAGACAGCCTGGACGCCATGCCTGCTCACCACCAGGCCCTGCAGCCATTCTCTGCCATTCAGGCCCCATTGCCTGGCCTCGTCCAGCTACGGCTGGAGGGCTGAGCCCACTGGGCATGGGAATTTGCCCTCAGGGTGCTGCTGCAGGCAGTGGTGGTGGGTGCTGGCACGGGAAGCCCCCAGGTACCTGGCTAGGGCCGCCTGTGCACAGTCCGCGTCAGCCCGTGACAGGTTGGGAAATCTGTCTTCCCAAACATCCTGTCCTTTGGGGGCTGTGCGCCCCGAGCCCCGAACAGTGGGGCTCTCTCTAGCTGGGCTCCTGAGGGCAGGGGAGGTGGTATGGCTCTTGAGGGGACTCATCACTCCAAGGTGGTTCCAGTCTTGGCTTTCTGACCGACTATGTGACCCTGGGCAGCCCTTTCTTCCTCTGAGACCCAAGTTTTCTCTTCTCTAAATGGGAGAGAGATGGAACCAGAGGGACTCCAGGTTCTGAAGGCTTGAAGAAGCCGTAAGTTTCAAAGGCCTCAGAGAAGGCACTTTACAGATCCCACCAGCTGGGAAAGAGGTGGGCTCATTCTGGTGGGCAGCTCCCTGCCCTCCACCTTCTCCACTTTCCCAGGGAAGGTGCAGCAAAAACGTGTCCTGAAATGTCTGCTGTCACCAAGGGCAAGGCTTGTCACTTGTTGCTCCTTTTCCTTCCTGGCACCCCCCACCTCTGACCTGCCTGCCCAACACCTCCTTGTTGCTCTTCCAATCCCCGGCTTCCAGATGCCCCCCTCCTCACCCTGGGACAAACAGGATCACACAATGTCAGTGCGAGAAGCAGCCCAAGAGACCAGCTAGCCCACCCTGCCCCCTTGACAGCCGGGGAGGCAGGGGTCCAGGGGAAAGGAGATGGGCCCAAGGCCACTTAGGCCTGGCTCATTTCATTTGCTTTCATCCTTGTCCAAAGTGCAAACACCATAAAGGAGAAACACAAATAGCATATGATGAAACAAACCCTGAAAACCATAGTTGGTTCTCTCAATTTTCCTGCATTTAGGATGGAAGGTATACTAATCTATGATTCCTTCTCTTTCTCCCTCTCCCTCCGCCCCCTGTGACCACCTCGGTGACAGACAGCCCTGATCACCTGCAAGTAGCTGATTCCTAGAGTGGGTCCCCCAGGCCCATGCCAGTCCTGGAGGAGGCCCTGTAGGAAGGAGCTGAGCAAGGTGGGGGGGCGGGGCACAGGTAGGTGATGCCGGCTCAAAGGTAGTGATCGGGGCATAGAGTTTTCTCTTCAGTGGCTTTTCAAACTGTGGGTCATGGCCCATTTAGGGGGTTGTGAATCAATTTAGTAAGTGAGGACCAACATTAAAAGAAACAGAATGGAAAACACCAACGTTATACTGCATGTTGTGAAGGTGCTAGTTCACGAGGCTCTTGCTCTGACTTTACGTCTACACACGCACACACCTGGGGAGTGATGTAAAACGGATTTCTTACTGTGGGATGCAGCAGAAAATCTTCAAGCAACTCTGCCAGAGGATTTTAAAAAGTTTGAGAATGTCAGGGTAACAAAATCAAGGCCATGAGGGGGCACCCTATCTCCTACCAGAGCCACTTCCTTTTGTTGCCAGTGAGGTGTTTTTCTCAGAAAAGATGTGAGACAAACTCACTGCCCACAAGTGACCTTTCTCCTCTCCTTGCTCTGGCTGTGAGAGCTACTTCTAGCTACGGTGACCTCGCATGGCTGGTGGCCTGATTTCCTGCTCAGTTTCCATCCCTGAGCCTGTGGTCAATGGGTCAGTAGGTCAGCCGAGCAGAACCTGCCTGGAGGCCCGCACATTCTGTCAACTTGCTCCACCCTCTGGGGGTGGTCACCTTGGCATCCTGGGCACCTGCCCTGCACACAGCCTATGCTCAATCAAGGTCTAGGCTATGTGCCACAGACTAAGGTGGTTTTCTGTCCCAAATGCCCCCAATAGACGAGATGACTGAAGCTCCGTGTTAGAACCAGGTAAGAATAAAGTGGTGACCATGGACAAAGTGGATGCTGGGGAACTCCGTGGCAATGCAGTCCCAGGGTCCATGCCTGCCTGGATGAGGGGTCATGGGTAGGGTCCCTCCAGCTTGGTCTCTACAGCTGGAATCTACAGTTTTTTCCTCTCACAAATCAAAATGCCTTAGCCTTTTCCATTTAATCTGTACAACTTCGATGCTGCAGACTGCCCAGGGGACAGATTCTCTGGCTATTTAGACTGGCTGAGGGAGGAGGCGATGCCTAGAAAGCCCCTTTGGCCTGAGAGTCTTGCTGACACTTCCTCAGAGGGCTCCATCTACGCCTCTGCCTTGCTAAGCCCAGCACAGGGAGAAGTGCTGCTCTGCCCAATTGCCAGGGTGCAGAGTCCCCCAGGTCAGCCTCTATCTGTAAACAGTCTCCTGAGGTCTAGAGAGGACTTTGGTTTACACCTGCACTGTTCAATACATTATACGCTAACCTTACGTAGCTATTTAAACTGAAATTCATCAAAATTAAAACAAATAAAATTTGGCTCCTTGGTTGCGCTAGCCACACTTCAAGTCAACAGTCGCATGGGCTAGTGGCCACTGTGTTGGACAGTGCAGATACTGGACAGGCTTGTTGTCACAGAGGCGCTACTGGACAGCAGGGGTTTGGAAGGTTGGGCTGAGCCACGCTGTGGAGCACAGTCACTGTGGGATCTGGGGGCATTTTAAAATTTTACTATTAAAAGTAAATTCCTAGTAGTTTTTCTTTTAGTTATTGGCTTCCTTTTTGCCTAGAAAACAAGTGAAGGAGGATACTTCTGGTAGTTTGGTCTCTGATAACTTGGTAAGTAAGGTCTGACCACATGCAAACCCACATGCCCATCCTCTAACACTGGGCACTGCTGAGCAAGCCACACCCAACTCGCTTGCAGCCTTCCAAGTATGCAACTTCTCTGAGGATTTTTTCACTCCTCCACAGGCCCTGTCAGCCACCAGTGCCCTGCAGTTAGACTCTCCTGGGTCTAACTGCCTCGTCCCTGGGTCCTGGAACTGACATCCCAATGAGGGCTCTGGCCTGAGAACGTCAGGTATTCAGGAAAAGTGAGCAGGTCAGCAGTCTAACTTCCAAGATAAATCTGCGCTAGGCATGGTTGCCACTTTCCTTTTATTCTTCCCCCAATTCTATTTAGAAAATGTCTAAATTTTCCAGGGGAAATCCAAGACATACGATTGGGTACCCGCCCTTAGGAAATTTAGTTTTGTTTCAAAGAAAAGTAGTGCTCTTAGAACAATGAACACTACAAACTGGAAGATAACAAGAGGCAGTTGTAAAGTGGTTGAAATAAAATTCTGTCCCCCAATTATGAGTGGCCCCATTCCTCCAATTTAGTTGCAAGTATTCCATTGGAGAACTTTGCACTAGAGAATGGTTATGACAAATGCTCTCATGCTCTCTCAAATACACATTTAAGCCTCTCCCTGCAAGCACGCACGTGCACGCGGTCATGGAGGGCACCAGGTTGAGGCCTGTTTCTCCCCACAGAGCACAAATGATCGCTAAGAGAGATGAGCAGAGCTGAGCAAGTGTGTTTGACAAGGCTCAGGCTGTTCGAACTCCGCCTCGTGAGCTGGTCCCAAACAACATGGTTGGCTTGTCCCTAGGAAAAGCTCATCTCTCAAAGCTTAAAGATTCCAAAATGTCAGGCTGGCTCACACTACAGGGATGTCTTGCCCCAAAAGGTCTCTTTCAGAAGAATGGGTGCTTGGGCCCATATGCCCTTCAGTATTTGGGTCAGCCTGTTCATTTGTTCATTCGTCCACTGGTCCCTGTATCCATCCACCCACCCATATGCCCACCCACCCATCTAGAGGTACATATTCTATATAGCCTCATGGTTCCTCCCCTCAGGGAACACCTCATCCCTTTGTACCAGTTTGGTGGAAAGGATAGTTTGAACTAGTTCACTCAAAAAAGACTTGACAATCCACTAGAGGTCTTCAGATCTTTCACCAGGGCCCCTGGGATAGCTCCATACTCAGAAACAGTAGTACAGGGAGTACGGGCTTTGCAGTCAGACAGATCCTGGGTGAATCCTGGGGACACCTGTGTTCTCAGACAAGCGAGTTAATCTCTCTAACCTTCCGCTTCCTGCTATGTAGGTGACTAGGGTTAGACGACTGTACAAGGACAGCATCCGGCACAGGGCCCAGCTCATAGTAAAGCTGAGTGTCAGTCTCCAGAGCCTAGGGCTACCCCTGATCCCTGCTCCCAGTGCCTGACACTTGCCCTTAGGAAGAGCCACAGGAGAAGGCCCGCCCAGTAGGTGGGCCAGAGCACCAGCCTTGATGGGGAGCATGCTAAATGGGAGTGTAGAATCAGGGAGGGGGGCCTGGTGACTCAGCAAGAGGGTAGCTGCTTCTGGGAAAGCGGAAATGGAGTCCACACCATACTTTCCAGAGGAGAGGCACTGGGGAATGTCACCCAGGCAGACATTCCTCCAACCCCTGCCTTCCAGGTGTTATTTCCCAGAAGGGCCAGCATTTTTGGATCACGGGAACTAACAACTAGAACTGTAATGGGATCAAGGTTTTCAATATCTGGGGAGTTCCAGGAGTGGAGAGGGCAGCCTCAGGAAACCAGATGGTTCCAGCCAGGATAAGAAGGGCAAGGGAGAACTGCCTGCGAGGGGCCTGAGTGGTGGGGCTCTAGGAGGCAGGGCTGCATCAGGCCCTCTGGCAGATCCGTAGCCTAGAAGCCATGGGTCCATTGGTCTGGCAATGACAGAGACCTGGGTCTGTATCCTGAAGCGCCAGTTATTAGCTGTGTGCACATGGGGCTGCTACTTCAGCTGTAGTCCTCCCTGTTCTCATCTATAAAATGGGGATGAGAGCTACTTTGCAGGCCTGCTGAGGATCAGTGGCTATCATGTATGTTGGAGCTGCATGCAGACACAGAACCCAGGCCACAGCACAGACTTTGCGTTGGTCCAGACCCGAACTGTTCCAAAGAGATGTATGACTAGCAAATGAAATAATTTGAAGGTACCACCATTTTCAGTGGACTGCCAGAGCCAAACCTACTTACTGCTCCCTTTCGGTTTACAAATAAAAACCCTCTCAGGTCCTGGCAGAAGAATACATCCCCAGCTGGGTTGCAGGGGGTGTGCAGTATCAGAGTCACGGCTTCATATCTTTGACTACTAAATTACACGGGTGCAGCCTGGTCATGTGGATTCTGATCTGCAAGATAGGGGTAGGGTTGGGTCTCTTATAATCACCAATCAAGGGCTCTTAAAAAATATTCAGCGGAAACACGGACCACATCACAGAGAGGTAGAGGCAGACTGTGCTGCTGTGAGCAAGCTCATCTCTGGAACAAACCGACAGAGCATCTCTGCTGGTGAGTCATTTGTCTCTATAGCTAAAAGGCAGGGACTCACTCCCGGCTGTTGGGGTTCTCAGATTCCTGCCTGCAGCGGCGTATGGTGGCAAATGCCCAGGCTTTAGAGCTCAACTGCTCTTGGTTCAAAGTCCATTGCTGCCGCAGGGTTATATTAGAGAACTGTGAAAACGACCTAACGCGGCTCGGGGCACCCAGCGAGTGGCTGTAGGCTAATGCTACTGGTAGTAATGGCAGAATCAGACCCTCCCGGGGAGATAAGGAGAGTCGATTCACTGTCTCTATTCCTTCACAGAATAATCTCTTTGCTTTTCTTTTGTTTCTTTTGCATTTTATAAGACAGCCTGCTATCTCAGATCATTGTTTACTTTCTTCTCACAATATAAATCAATATACTACTGTAGAAACTTTGGAAAATACAGAAAAATATAAAGGAGGAAGGGAAATAAGTCACCAGTAATTCCACCAGTCAGAGGTGAACTGCTGATAAAATCTGGTCATTTTTCTACGCTTTAAAAAACGTAGTCAGAATCATACAACGTATCATCGGATACGTGGCAGAGGGATTCAGAGGAGTCACGGACCCTCAGAATTGCAGGCGTGTGTGTACACTGTTTCTGAGGAAAACGTCTGTGGCTTTTTTGAGATTCTCAAAGGGGTTTATGATCAAAGAAGGTTAAGAATCACGATCAATGTCACATCCTTTTTGTTACCTATTCATTGTAATAGTAACAGCCAATACTAATTTTGCATATTTACTTTGTGTTTATACTGTTCTGAGCAATTTAAACATGTTACATTTTCCAAAATTGTTAAAAGCACTTCCTAAACATTTCAGTTACATTCTATGTCTGAATTATTTATTTATTTATTATCAGACATTTGCACTATTTTCAAAGTTGTACATATTACTTTTTTAAAAAAAAATTTCAGAAATCAACATAGGACTTTGGTCATAGAAGATAAAGAAATGAATGGTTTTAACATTTCTAGAAGGGAAAGTAATTTTTAATATTCTATCTGCACAGAGCTGTGCAGTCCCAATCTATTAACATAATATCGAAATTTACCAATTATTACAAGTGAATTTGCTTGGGCCCTTTGGGGAAACATTAATGCCAGTGTAAGGATCCAGCAACAGTCATAACAGGAGGATTTTTTCAAAAAGGCAAGAGTAAGTCAAGCAATTATGGAGATTTGATATTACTCTTAAGGAAAGCAAAGCCACCTGTGTCATACTCCAAATGACGAAAACAATGTTTTTGTCCCTGTGTGAAGCAATAACACATATGTAAACATCATCCTATGACCTACTTAACCTAGAAGCCCAGAGAGCTGGTGGGGCACGATGCCCACCTGCTGGCCTATTGCCCTTACAGATCTAACACGCTGTGGTCTAGGAGCAGGGACTTCTTACTGAGTAGTCTCACCCCAGAGGCAAGGTCCTCCCCCGGAGATAAAGGGCACTTTGCCCCCAGGAAGCCCGAGGTGGTAGCGCCAGGGCTGATATGGTTTCCAGTCAGGAGCTAATGTCAGGAAAAGAAAAGTCTCTGAGTAGATTAGAAAGGAGAGATGATCTCTCCTTTTATATGCCCTTGTCTGGCAGTTGATATTTCGACTTTGCTAAACCAAACGCTTGTTCTTCTTAAAACATCTCCTTAAGGTGTTAGTGAGATATGTATGGCACTGGGTCACTGGAAATAAGCCACAGGATGCTGAGTATCTGCAAGTCAGTGGCCTGGCACCCCAAGGCTAATGTTGCCTCAGCTGCCTCTGCTCCCACGCCATGGGTTACATTACTCTTGTGTCCTGTCTGTGGTCCTCGGGTCACAGGGGAGAGAAAAGGGTCAGAGGGAAAGGATGGACTTGAAGGGCTGGGAGCCCCAGACAAGAAAGGCAGCTATTTGATCTTTGCTTCAAGCTTTCCTGCCAGGCTGGCCACTGTCTCGCTGCAGGAGCCCACCTACCTGGTGTCCCATTTCAACTAGGTCTTCCATTTGTTAAAGGAGACCCCTCAGCCCTAAACTGCTAGTCATAAAAGCTAAAGCAATGTTCCCTTCTGGGGAAATCTAACCCACTTTTGAAGAGATTCCTGAAGATCAAGCAATCTTCAGGAAACGAGCTCTGATGGTGGAATATCCTAACTGTGACAGATGATAACAGGGAAAGTTGGGGTTGCAGTTTGAGGAGACGCCCTATTCCCTGAGTCATGAGCTGGCTCAGCTAAAGTGCTGGGCAGCTGTGGGCTTTCTATGCCTTGTTTTCCCATCAGTCGTCTTTTTAAATCTATTTCATGGCAGGCATAGCCAGGGCAATAGCCAGCTCTGGTGGTCTAGTGGTTAAGATTTGGTGTTCTCACTGCACGGCCTGGGTTCATTTCCCAGTCAGGGAACCACACCACCCATGTGTGGTCATCACACTGTGGTGGCTGCATGATGCTAAAAGCTATGTCACTGGTATTTCAAATACCAGCAGGGTCACCCATGGCGGACAGGTTTCAGTGGAGCTTCCAGACTAAGACAGACTAGGAAGAAGGACCTGGCCACCCACTTCCGAAAAAAATTGGCCATGAACAGCAGTGGAGCGCTGTCTGATATAGTGCTGGAAGATAAGAGGATGGTATAAAAAGACCGGGCAGAGTTCCACTCTGCTGTACACAGGGTCGCTCTACAACTCAGAACAACTCAACAGCATCAATGACAACAACAATGAGGGCAAGAGTAGGCAGGATAGACTGTCCGCCCAGGCAGAAAAGTCTTGGTGATCCCCCAAACACCTCTAGGTCTCCAGGAGTCTCCCTGGTGGTGGATGACCCCCCTAGAAGGGGGGAGAGTGGCCTTAGCTTTCACAGTTAGCAGTTTAGGGGTCTAACTTAACAGAAAATGGGGCACCGGATAGGTGGGCAACTGCAGTGAGGCATGGGCAGATGAAGACAGGCCCCCCCGTTACAGAGCAGTGCTGTTTTTCCAAATGGGCACCGTGTCCATTTCACCAATGGTGACCTCTGCTTTCAAGACCAGTTAGCACATGATTTTACAGGACGTGTGTGCAGTCAGTTGCGTGTTGTCTCCCAGATGGGTGAGATCCTGAGAATTTTAGGGCTAACGAAGCATCTCTTGTCCGGTCTGAGCAATTTCCCCTCAGAGTTGGCTATCTCCATTATATTGGACTGCTCTGTTACTGAGCAGAATAGTGAGTGGGTTAGACTATTTGCCCCCTAAATGTGGGCAATGGGACACTGGGAAAGACAGGAGGTGTCACCCTCAGCCCAAAATATAATTCCTGTTTTGACTCACAGGTGTTCATCAGCACAGAACCATGGATGACTATGAGTACGTAGTTCCTGGGTTCTTGAACACTTCCAATGACAGCAGCCAGGAGCATGAACGCTTCCTGCAGTTCAAGAAGTTCTTTCTGCCCTGCATGTACCTGGTGGTGTTCATCTGTGGCCTGATGGGGAACTCCCTGGTGCTGGTCATATACATCTTCTACCAGAAGCTGAAGAGCCTGACGGACGTGTTCCTGATGAACCTGCCCTTGGCTGACCTGGTGTTTGTCTGCACGCTCCCCTTCTGGGCCTATGCAAGCTTCCATGAGTGGGTCTTTGGCAATATCATGTGCAAAACCCTGCTGGGCATTTACACTTTGAACTTCTACACCTCCATGCTCATCCTCACCTGCATCACTGTGGACCGCTTCATTGCAGTGGGTCAGGCCACCAAGGCCTACAACCAGCAGGCCAAGCGGAGGACCTGGGGCAAGGTCATCTGCTTGTCCATCTGGGTGACCTCCCTGCTGGTTTCCCTGCCGCAGATAATCTATGGCAATGTCCTTTATTATGACAAGCTCATCTGTGGTTATCAGAACGAGGAGATTTCCACTGTGATTCTTGCCACCCAGATGACACTGGGGTTCTTTCTGCCGCTGCTTGCCATGATTGTCTGCTACTCAGTCATAATCAAGACCTTGCTTCATGCCCGAGGCTTCCAGAAGCACAAGTCTCTAAAGATTATCTTTCTGCTGGTAGCTGTGTTCCTGCTGACCCAGACACCCTTCACCCTTGTGAAGCTCATCCTCAGCACAAGCTGGGAGTACCAGGCCATGATCAGCTTTCAGTATGCCATCATAGTGACTGAGGTCATTGCCTTCCTGCGGGCCTGCCTCAATCCTGTGCTCTATGCCTTTGTTGGCCTGAAGTTTCGAAAGAACTTCTGGAAACTTGTGAAAGACATTGGCTGCCTCCCGTACCTGGGGGTCTCAAGCCAATGGAAGTCTGAGAACACTTCTAAGAGTTGTTCTGCCTCCCACAACATGGAGGCCACCAGCATGTTCCAGCTGTAAGCCTTGCTGGAGCTCGGAGAAGCTGCTCGGGAAGTTACAGGAGCAAAGCTGTGTCCTGCTGAGTGATGAGAAAGGCTCTGTCTATAGCTTGTGCATTCTCACTGAGAAGTAACCAAATGCTGCCGCTGGTGTGGAAAAGTTCCTTCTCAGGCATGAATATATTCTGTTCGCTTGTTGAACAAACAGGCTAAAGCTCAAAGGGAGTCTAAAAACTGTAAGGGCTTCCCTTCCTCTATCCCTAAGAATGCTGACACCAACGAGGTGACGTGTGACTCTCAAGACCTCAGGTTCTCCTTCGCTAGGACTGGGACTCAACATTGAAGAGGGGAGCGTGCCCACAAAGCTGTTGACGGCAGGTGACACTCTGGGCTCCCAAGTTCAGAAGATTCTTCTGGCTACTGGGAAGCAGGGGAGATGAGAGCAGCCATGAACACAAGTGCTGGCCCATATGGCTCAGACTTCAATGGCCAGGCCCCTAACAGACATGACATCAGGCTCTGCCTCACCTTGGGGTTTGACTTTTATAGAGATCGATGCTTACGTTCTCTTTAATTAATCCTGAAAGGACCAGCAGCAGGGAATATGAATGGGCCAAAATAAATTAGAGTCAGCTCAGAATTCCAGTGGTCCGCAGAATCAGAAAACTGTACAGAGCAGAGAATAAGACGATCGTGAATCTAAGCAGCGTTTCTGAAATGGATTCTTTGGTGGGTTTGCTCATTTTAAAACCGAATTATCCAATGCCTAAAACACACACACACACATATATATCATATGTAAATATAGATATAACACAAACACACCAAACAGCATATTATTTTCATGACTAAGAAATAAAACTTTTTTAAAGTCTCCAAACTAGTTTCATCCTTAGGCACGTTCTACTTTAATGTGGTATGCCTGGAATATTCCAAACGTGATTACCTGTGGGCTCAGAACACAGGAAATAATATAAAGTTTCAAGGTACTGCTCTCTCAAGGAGATGGAATATACCAATGATAACAACCCAGCTCCCTCACTGTGGCTTCCAACCTGTGAGGTGCATTTGTTTAACTCTGTAATGTGGTCACCGGCCGAGGCCGAGTTTTAAATGTCAGACACTTGTGCATGTTTATTAGATCCTAGCTATCTGTTCAATAGGCTTAAAGTTGCCTTTTTGGCTCATGCTTCACAAAGTCACTCACCAAGATATGGAGAACCAGCTGACAACAGCTGAAGAGAGTGCATGGGGATGCGGGCCGGAACTGGCTCAACAGTGTGGTTTTGAGGTTTGGATAGATCAGAGTCGAATACCAGCTCCGTCCCACACTAGTTAGTAAGACTAGTTGGTAATCTCTTAACCACTTTCATTTTGGTGAACCACAGACCATAACAGTACCCATCTCTCAGGGCTGGTGTGAGCAGGACTTGAGATAATGCAAACAAAATACTTAGCACAGTTTCCACTTGTGGGCAGAAAGGCTCCCAAAATGGGAGTAGTTATTATTTTTCACAAGAACTAGCAACACAAAATGGAAGCCACCTCTCATTCTCCGTGAGTTGGCGAGGTGTGGGAGGGTTTGCCTTGGGCTTTGCAGAGGTGCGTGGCATGTCACATGCACCCTGGTCCAGCTGAGCACAGGCCGGGCCTTGCAGGGCCCACATAATCCTCCCTAATGTTTCATAAACGTGCCTAGATGCATCCATGAGAGTTGCTTTACTGTAGTCAGGCCACATGGATCACTGAGTGCTTCCTCAAACAACAAAGGCTGCCCTTTGCATGGTGACAAGGCTGACTCTTGTATTCTTTAAATTGGCTTCAAAGGGAGACTTTCTGTCCTCTTCCTTTGTGCATTTATCTTAATGTTGAGCATTTCTGATGGAGGGGCCACCGGCCTGGCTTCCACAAGAGTGTCCCAGAACAAGAGGCAGAAGCCCTAACTGGGAAGGAAGAAGTGAGGAATTGGGGAGTTTGGGCCCTGTAGCATCACCACCTGTTCCCTGGAAGGAAACCAGTGTGGTGTGATGGGAAAGCAGGCCTCTGGGGTCACTCAGACACTGGCTCAGTGACAGCTCCATCTCGACGCGTCCTTGGGCAAGCTACTCAGCCTCCCCAAGCCTGTGTCACCATCTGCACCATTGGCTAAGGACAGCCCTTCCTCCAGTGCCCGTGAGGCATGGACAGTGCACTCCAAGGGCCAAGTGGGGGGCTGCCTGGCCACGGCGCAGAAGGGCAGCTGCTGCGGCCCCTGGCTTCTCTCTGACCAGGCGCCCGCCTGGCCGAGTCAAACAAGATCAGGCCAGTCAGGCCGTGCCCCATCCCAGGCCTATTTTATATGCCCTCTCTCCAGGCTCCCTGCACAAAGGTTTGCCCTGGCCCTTCCGCAGCTTTGGAAAAGCTGCCTGCCTGTCCCCAGGAAGAGCACAGCAGCTGAATCTTCCTTCACCTTCTCTGCCCCTCACTCACTCATTGGTCTGATACTCTCTGGGCCCCTACCTGCTACACTGGGTGTAGATATCATTTTTCCAGCCCCTCTCCTGGCTACACACCATTACTGGCAGCAGACATGGGCACAGCCCACACAGGTCACAGAGGGCTTTTGTGTCTAGCCTTCATTCCATCCATACAACAGCCCTGTGAAACACAAGTCCCCCACCTCGGACCTGCCCTCCTCCTCCCCTGGCTCTTCCCTCTGCTCACACATACCAGCGCATGGCGTAAAGGCCTGGAGTGCAGGGGGGATCAGGGAAGCAGGCAGGCTGGGGGTGGATACTGGTTGAGTCTAGCTTGCCTTGGATGTGGCCTTAGGGTCTGAAGGGAAAGAACATGCTCCTCCCCCACCATGTTCCCAACACTTGGGGGTGGGTGATTAGAGGCCACAGATGGCTGCACTGTCTGGGGAGTGGTGGACACAGGGTGACCCGATCCCAGGGGCCACCTGGGAGCCAGAAGCCCAGGTGATCTCAGTGAGGAAACAGTACTGCAGGAGAGAACTGAAGATGCCCCTAGTGGAGGGGTGAAGGCAGAGCAAAGAGCACGGGGCCCAGGGGTGGTCAGGGCACTCGCTTGAACCTTCTCCTCCAAGGGGCTCTCAAGGCAGCACCCTCTTCCACATGCCCAGTCCTTCGTGGTTCATCGTAACTCCCGACACCGTTTTTGCAGGAAGCCTGGCACCACCATGCCCATTTTTCAGATGAGGAATAGCTTAGAGGGACCAGTACCTGCCAAAACTTACACAGCAGACCTAGGGCTGGGACCTCAGTGAACAGCATCTTTCTCTACCCCCGAATGTTGGCTAGGAGACGTTTCAAGCGGCTGACGAGCCCAGGGTACCTGCCAGCTCTGTATTCATCTGAAGGCGGAGATGCTGGGTTAATCTAAGCACAAAGGTGGCTTTCTAACCTTAACCATTATTACATATCCTGTTCTCATTTTGTTTCTGAGATACCAGGCATCAAATTTCCTGGTTGGTGACAAACGCACCACAGCTACCCAAAGCTGACCACAAAGCACCAGTTCTAAAGCAATTACTGGCAAATATGCTCTGTGGGTCAGGGACAGTCTCTGTGGGTGAGTTTAGGTTTAGTAAGACCTAGTCATCTGGAGTGATTTTCCTTGGAGAAGACAACTGAGCTGCCAGGTGCAAGGTACTGGTGCACATAGTGTAGACATGCCCGGCTCAGCCCTGACATCACACCTCAGGTAAAACATACAAAAACAACGCACCTCCAAGGCAGGCTTCCCAGGTGCCCGGCACCGGACTCAGCACTTCATATACATCCTTCTCATCTAATCCTCCTAACAACCCTGGGGCTAGGTGCTGTCCCTGTCTCTTCTGCACAGGGGAGGGAACTGCATTCAGGGGGCTGCACTGCCAAAGCCATGCAACCTGGAGGGGGCAGACCAGGATCTGACCAGGTGTGTCTGATTCTGGAGCTCAAGCTCTTCATCACCACGTGGTCTGTTTGTCTGGTACTGAGAAGGGGAGGCCAGGCCTCAAGGAGGCCATGACTGAGTGGAAGCTGAGCAGAGGCCAAGGGACCCAAGGCCCAGCCCTGCTACTGGTTGACAAGAGTTTTCTTTCCTTCTCTGCCTGCCACCTTGGTCCTGAGAATAGCTGGACACCTGGTCAGTGGAGACGGCTGAGGGTGGGCCTGGATGACGTGGGGAGAGGGTAGGTACAGGCATGTCAGAACGGTTCTGAAGAATATCTGTCTCACCCGAGGTGAGGGGCTGTGCTCCTGCTTCACGCCACCACTCCAGCTCTAAGCCATGCATGGGGGCTGCTGGGAGGTTGCTTGGGGAGTCCGCAGCATCCTGCCGGGCTCCCTGAGAGCCTGGATTTTGGGACCTCTTCCTGTTCCATCACTGCCAGGAGGGCCCAGGCAGACAATGTTGTTAGCCCTAAAAACACACATGTGTGGGGAGGAGCGGACACGGGGCCAGACAAAGGTGGACATGTTTTTGATGTGCATATGGGGAAAGGGGCCCTGGAGAAGAGAGCTGAACTCTTCAAAATGAACCTCAAGCCTGTGGGTTGGAGGGAGGAGCTGTGGGCTCAAAGCCTAGTTCAGACACTTACAGCCACATGACCTTGAGCAAGTTATCAGGCCTCCTGAGGATACAGCGCCTTTATCTGTAAAATGGGGATCATAATCCCTACTCCTTGAAGGCTTGGGCAGGGTCTAAGTGAGGTCACGTGTAAAGGTAGCTGGCACAGAGAAGGTGTCCACAGAGTTGCTTTCAACAACTCTCCTTGCGAGCATCTACTTTGTACTTACAGTGTTTAATCCCTCCTGGACCACTTCTTATTTTGGACTTGCTGATTTCTTTCTCGAAGTTTCCTGTCAGGGATCTTTACACAAATCCAGAGCTCTATACCTCCCACATTTTCTCAGATTCCTGGTGTTTCTGATTGGGTCTTAAACTTAGGAAGAAAAATAACATAAGAAAAAGCCACCTGAGATGCTGGGGTCTACCTCTAGCTAACACACAAAGAAGGTGTGTGACGAGGCAGGCCCTCAGCTGACTTGGAGGCTTGGCTCTTGACCCGAACAGATGAAGTGCAGGGACTGCAGGTTCCCGCCCCTTAGTCCCGGATCCGCCTTGGAGGCCATGGGCTGGCACTCTGGCAGTTTCCTTTCCCTGGAACACTTCCTGATTTCCCATGACTGAAAACATGTATATTTGTCAGTGGTCTGAATACCTTGTTTTTGTTCCTGCTGGGAAAGGGGAAGAGGAGGGGTGAGGGAAAGAGGGAGCTGCAGGGGCTCACCTTCTCGTGCAGGTTACAGCCCTGAGGCTCCAGTCCTGCTCAGCCTACCGCCCACCCACCTGGCTGGGCGTCGAGGCACGGGCAGTAAAGGGTTGTCAGGTGACGATGGCAGTGTGGCTTCATGCTAAGGGAATGGAACATGCCATGGGGACCACTGAGCCACAGGGGTCAGGGAGAAACACTGCAGGCTTATGCAGTCAGGGAAGGCTTCAGAGGTGGGGGTTCAGGATGAAAAAGAAAAGGCCCAAAGTCACAGAAGTGACAGTGAGCAGGGGATTTCTCGGGTTGGGTGATCAGGTGGGCCTTACCCATGAGGCTACAACATGGTAAGTTGAGTCACTCTCTAGTAAGAGAACAGAACAGGATGGAGAGATACACTTCAGCTGAAAATGTCCTGTGCTGAGGGTCTCAGGAGGATCGAGTACACCTCTTCCCGTAGGTAGAAATCCTGATGCTGATGACTGATCTGACAGATCAACGCTAGCCCTCCTCTGAATTCTGGGCAGGATGAGAGGAGATCTTAATGAATCAGCAAGAGCATCACAAACTCCCTAACTGAACAGAAAGTGGGTCAAGAAACATCTGGACCTGGGTGCCATGTCAATTCTTTCCTGAACTTATGAACAGCTCTGCTGTAGAAACTACATTTATGCCAGACACCAGGGGCTGGGGAACACCAAGCAAGGCTGCCCTGGAGGGCACAAAGTCTGGACATTCTAGGATGGTGGCACTGTGTGCAGTCATCTCACGTACGGTCATGGGCTGCATAATGATGGAGTCGTGCTGAGAAATGCCTCGTTAGGCGATGTCGTTGTCATGAGAACATCATAGCGTGCACTTACACAAACCCAGGTGGTGTGGCCTACTACACACCCAGGCTACACGGTACTAAGCTTATGGCACCACTGTCGTATATGTGGTCCATTGTTGACCGAAATGTTATCATGTGGTGCACGACTGTATTTAAAAATTGGCCTAATTGGCCCTTGCAAAACTCTCCTCACAAACCTTTTTGAAAAACAGCCACCCTGGGAAAATGAGAGCCCCAACGGAGAATAAGTACTAAAGGATGCCCCTGGGCCTGATGCTGTTGATTCGCAGCATCAGGAAGGTTCAGTGGGCCAGGTCACTGATTAAGGGACTGGCGATGGGGTGTGGCACAGGCTGGGGGAGGGGAAAGCCCCTTGGGTTCCACAGAGCGCAGGTGACAGACTTCCCTATAATTTTATTGCTTTTAGGACTTTAGGGCTCTAGGAGGGCTTATCTGGAGCTAAAGTGACTTTAGAGAGAGCACACCTACCCGAGACAACTGAAACTAAATCCAAGCTTCCTTTCTCATGGCATCCTTACAAGCCTGGCTAGTGGCTTAGTTTCTAAGGAGAAGCGTGTTGCTCGGGAGTGGCTAAGGGCAGCACAGCAGGGGCTGTTCCTATGGGCTGAACTGTGGCCCCTCAAATTCATGTGTTGATGTCCTGACCCCCAGGACCTCAGAATATGCCTGTATTTGGAGATAAGGCCTTTAAAGAAGTAATTTAGTTAAAATGAGGCCATCAGGGTGGGCCCTAATCCAATCTGACTGTCCTTATAAGAAGGGATCAGGACACAGAGAGACAGCAGGACTGCACATGCGTAGAGGGACAACAAGCCGACCATGTGAAGAGAGCAGTGTCTGCAAGCCAAAGAGAGAGGCCTCAGAGGAAACCCAACCTGCTGACGCTTTGACCTTGGACTTCCAGCCTCCAGAACTGTGAGGAAATAAATTTCCGTTGTTTAAGCCACCCAGTCTGTGGCATTCTGTTACAGCAGCCTGAGCTGAGTAACACAGTTGCCCAAGCCCAGAAAGGCCTTAATGGAGATGCTGACATGAGGGACCAGCGACTCTCCCCGGAACTCTCTGACAAGGCTCAACACCGACCACGCCCCAAGCCTGGAGCTCCTCAAGGGCCATCCTGTCTCAAGCACTATTCTGAGGCAACTTCCCTTAAGCAATGGCAGCCAATCCTGTTTCCAAACTTTCCTGGTCCTTTGATAAGAAAGCACAAGGGCCAGGCACTTAACATGCAATCAGGAAATGGAGGTGACAAGAGATTTCCGCATATTGAAGTATATGGGGTAATTATTTGAGTTCAAAACTGATTCAGCTTGAACTAAAGGCCTGACTTATGGCCTGTCAAACATACATTGTACATCTGCTTTAACCATTAAAGTAAAGAATGCACTCTTAGGATAAGAATGCACACTTGCCCTCCTAGGCCCTATTGGTAACACCTGGTTTAGCCCCCTTTCCCAGCATCAGAGTCATCTTGACCTGCTGATTTGCAACTAAATACCTCTTTGAAATTTTGATGAAAATGTATGCTGGGTGTGTTTAATGTATGTTCTTTGTCCTAAAAAGATCTAAGACTGAACTGAAACCCATGCCTCTCTGGAATGCCTTCTAAGGCCTTCCTGGGTTATGATCCTCACTCTGGCTCAAGTAAACTCATCTTATTTCTCTTGTTTATATAATGGTCATTGGTTATTTTGTGTTGACATTTCTTGGCGTAGTTGGCAGGATTTCAGAGAAACCCACTGGAGACCACCTGGAATCTACACTGAACCGGCGCTCAGTACCACAGGGGCCCTCTGAGCCCCCTTGGATCACTGCATTCTTCAGGTGACCCCAGTGAGTTCTGCTGAAATCCGGACCTCCTTATTTTACGTTGACGGTCCAAGAGTTGATATGAGCTGTTTAAGGTCTTAACACTAGAGGGCTTTGAAAGGACTGGTACATTTCCTAGGTGGAAAGAAACCCAGGGGGGATTTCCTAGGCCAGGGGAGATTAGGGAAACTTGGAGTGAACTGGGTTGGTTGTCCTTTAATTTGGCTTTGAAAATTAGACTGAACTGTGTTTATAAAGTCTGAATAAACTGCCTGATAGAGAAATGAGAGACTGAACGTGTTCAGTTCTGAAGAAAAGGGACACTGCTCCTCCCAACTGAACGGCGTTCTCAGGTGACGGAGAAGCTTAGAGTGTTTGAGGGTTGAATCCCCACAACGTGCAGTGGTCCCATAGGGAACTCCACCATCATTCACATTAATTAATGACAGGCTTGTCCAGGGATGTGCACATAGGGATTGGTCATCCGTGCTCTGAGCCCCCACGGTGGTTGTAGACTGCTGGCAGGAGAAAGCGAGGCACGTAAGAGGTTATTTACGACCTTCCTTTAGGGAGTAACACCCACAAGCAGAACCCTTCTGACCCACAACACTGTCCTTAGAGTTGTTCAGACTTCATTACAAACAAAAACAACAACAGCAAAAAATAAAACTAAAAGAAAATGGGAAACCGTGTGTCTATAGCCGGCCAGCTCCCAGACGGACCACCCCTCACTGCAACTCCAGCTGGTTTCACGTATAATGCACATGGAGACAATGCTTGCAAGCATTTGAAAAAATGCGAAAGATTAAGGATGACTTCAGTCTTAAATGGCCAAAGTGGGGAACGTTTGATCTGTCAAAACTACTGTATTTGCGCACACAAGTTGAAAAAGCCAGCTATAAAACTAAAACAAAGGGGTGGGAAGCTTATTATGCTTGGCATTTAGAGGCTTCAAAGCATAGTAATGACAAAATAGCTCTTTACGGGAGACTAACCGCAAATTGGCAGAGACTGTGTCTGAATTAAAGAGAAGAGGTCAGAAACCATCCCGCCCCCCTTATCTCTTCCATCTCCTCTGCCGCTGCTTTCGGCACCTCAGAGCTCATGTCCTTCTTCTCCCTCAGCACCCTTACATCGTTTCCTTTCTCAACTTCCGGATCCAGACCTATCCACTCTACCTCCTCCTCCTCCTCCACCCCTAGGAAAAACACGGGGTAACTCCCAGGGAGCAGATACTGAGAGTCCTAAAATTCTAGTGGCTCCCTTTAAGGAGAAACCAGTTACTGGGAGAGGCAAGCCTGTTCTTGTGTATACTCTTTGGACTAGAACTGAACTTAAGAATTTAACAAAGGACTTCCCAGACCCTTCGCAAGATCCTTTAGGGTTTTCTCGAGAATTTGATTTGATTGTTAGAACATATGCACCAGGATAGTCAGATTTATATCAGGTGGTGCACTTGCTGGTGTCTGAGAGCAAAGCAAAGGAATGCATCAAAGAGGCAAACTGGAGAGATCCCCTGGAGGATTTCCATAAACATGAGCCTCGTGACCTTGAGGAGTGTAGCGGTATTGCTCAAAACTTACATAAAGCCATTCCCATAATTTTTCCCAGGAAAATAGATTGAGCTAAAGTCCACCAATGCAAGCATAAATCCGAAGAATCTATCTTTGATTATTTTGAAAGGCCTGAGAAAACTTTCAAACAGCACTCTGGGATGGCTCCTGAAAGTTTTCAGGATAACCAAAATGATTCAATTTTAAATTCAATTTTCTTAGAAGGATTAGATGAGGAATTAGCCAAGTTAGTTAAGGGACATGAACTGGATTGGGCTTTAATGCACACCAGTGCTCTTGTCACTGTTATGGATAAACTGTCTAAGACCCTGTAGACAAAAGAAAGGGCCACTAAGATTATGAGTGTACATACGACAGCTTAGTGGCCCAACAAAAGCCATCCTTCTAAAATCTAACCAGAGATGAAATGACTGTATCTGCTACTATTGCACAAAGTCTGGTCATTTCGAACAAGACTGCCATAAACTCAAGAGGGATTTAGGGCGTGACAACAGCAAACAGGAACAGGGATGCTCCCAGACTTACGAGCGCATTTCCCCTCCTCCTCACCAATACCTTAGGAGAAACTGAGATAACTATGGGAGGGGAACTTCAAAGGCCCTTGTGGATACCGGGGCTACCTTATCTGTCCTCACCCCACCCTCATTCATTGCCCTCTCCCTCAGAGTAAACAGACAGTTCAAATGGTAGGGATTTCGAATTTTCCAATGCAAGTTTTTAAACCAGAACTGATAATTTTTCAATTAGAAACCATCACAGGAAAACATGTGTTTCTCCTGGCTAAATGCACTCCAATTCATGTGATTGGATGAGATCTTCTAGAAACATACAATGCCCATATTGCCTTTTCACAAAAGGGGAAAATGTTTCTAGATTTAGAAAGTCAGGATGCTGACCAGAATGTAGTTACTGAAAGGTTGATGATTGTAAAATCAATGACTCAAGCAGAAGAGAAAACTGATGACCTGTTACTAGAAGTGCCTAAAGAATTATGGTCATCTGCCTCTTCTGATATTGGGAAAATTAAATCGACCACTCCTATTAAGGTGACTGTCGACAGCTCTAAGCCCGTACCTAATATTCGGCAATATCCACTGTGTTAAACCAGAGGCATTGAATGGGATAAGGCCTATCATTCAGGAGTTTTTTGAAAACGAGCTTAGAATTCCTTGTACTAGCCCCTGCAATACACCTATCTTGCCAGTGAAAAAGCCTAATGGAAAAGGCTGGAGAGCTGTTCAAGATGTGAGAGCCATAAATAACATTGTGATTCCCTGACACCCTGTGGTTCCGAATCCACACACTCTGCCTCAGCCGTTCCAACTAACAGCCGCTACTTTTCAGTCATTGATCTATGCAGTGCCTTCTTTAGCATTTCCACAGAAAGGAATAGTCAATATCTTTTTGCCTTCATGTGGGAAGAGCGCCAGTATACCAGGACAGTTATGCCACAGGGCTAGACTGAAAGCCCCACTTACTCTTCCCAGATACTCAAAGCTGATTTAGCTAATATAGAGTTCCCTAATGAGTCCACTTTAATTCAACACGTGGACGATTTGCTCTTATATTCAGAAACTAAGTTGGACTCTCAGAAGGACACAATTTATCTGTTGCAACAGTTAGCATCTAAAAGGCACAAAGTATCCAAGGACAAACTACAATTTTGCCTGCCTATTGGAAAATATCTAGGGCTCTTAATATCTAAAGATGGACTGTTGATTGACTCTGAAAGGATTAAAGGAATCTTGGCTTTTTCTCTCCCTAAAATGAAGAAACAGTTAAGGACTAACTGGATATTGCAGGAACTCGGTACCTACCTTTCCACTTATTGCCCAGCCTTTATATACATTACTAAAGTCTGACCAGCCTGATTTAATTGAACGGATGCCAGAAGGAGAAAAGGCAGTAACTACCTTACAGTCTATTTTGGCTGGAGCACCCGCCTTAGGGCATCCTAATTACAGCTTGTCATTTTTCCTCTTCATACATGAAGATAAAGGAACTGCCCTAGGTATCTTAACTCAAAAACACGGAGATCAACACTGATCTATCAGGTATTATAGTCAGCCACTGGACTCAGTGGCAAAAGGGCTCCCGTCTTATTCGAGGGCCATTTCAGCAGCAGCTCTCTTATGCAAGATCACTGAAGAAAGAGTGATGGGGTCTCCTTTAACTATCTATGTTCCTCACTCAGTCAAATCTCTCCCAAATTCTCCTGTGAAGTTCCCTTGCTCTCTGTTCCTCATATCACCTTAGCCCAATGTAATAATCTTAATTAACCCTGCGACTTTACTTCCAGCATCACAGGAGGAGGATGCCCATGACTGCATTTTATTAACTGATTACTTACTCCTAGGAAGGATTTGCAAGAAACTCCCATTGATAATGCTGATCTAATTTGGTTTACAGATGGGTCTTACTTAAGGAATGAACAAGGATGGCATCAGGCTGGATATGCAGTAACATCCTCAGTGGACATAAGTGAGAGTTCTTATTTACCAGAAATAAAATCAGCACAACAACCTGAGTTAATTGCTTTAACTTGAGCTTGTCAATTCGCCAGAGACCAGGTAGCAAATATCTACACTGACAGCCGTTATGCTTTTGGAGTAGCACATGACTTTGGAATACTGTGGAAACAACGAGGGTTTTTAACCTCTTGAGGTCAGCCTATAAAGAATGGGAAGCAGAGTGCAGAATTATTAAATTCTATACAACTACTGAGACAACCAGTGATTATTAAAATACCAGGGCATTCCAAATCTAATACTTTAGAAGCTAAAGGAAACTGGCTTGTTGACGCCACTGCTAACAAGCAGCCTTGAAGTCTCGCCCCACCCAGGCTCAAGAATACCTGCTGCTTCCTATTAAGCCTGCTAGCCCAGTCAAAGATTTCCTTCTACAGGCTCAGGAAATCGCCACAGAAGAAGAGAAGCAGATATGGCAGTCAAAAGGGGGAATTTTTGACACCCCCTCCACAGATGTGGTTCGGGCCCAATAGGAAACCCATAGTACCTATTGGAGCACAATTGCCACTGCTCCAGCATATGCATCAATTGACCCACTGGGCACCTGAAAAGATGATTTTATGAGGAAAACAATACTTCTGGAAACTTTCTCCCACGGGGGCCCATAAAGCCTAGACTCGTGTTATACACCCAAAGTACAATCCAGGAAAACCACTTCATGGGTCACAAGGCCACTTCCCCCTCCCTAAGGGACCTTTTGAGGTATGGCAACTGGACTTTGTCCAAATGCCACCATCTCAAGGGTATAAATACGTCTTGGTAATGAGCCGTATGTTCTCACAGTGGATTGAGGCTTTCCTTGCAGAAGAGCAATGGCTTTAACAGTAGGTAAATTGCTATTAGAAAGAATAATTCCTGTTTGGGGAATTCTTACCAAGTTACACAGTGACCGGGGAACTCATTTCACTGGAAAAATAACTAAATCTATTTGTAATATTTGGCCAATAATGTAGCATTTCCACTGTGCTTACCATCCCCAATCCTCAGGATTGGTGGAAAGAACTAACAGCACAATCAAAACTCAACTGGCAAAGCTTTCAGAAGCATTTAATCTCTCGTGACCAAACGCTCTTCTGCTAGTGCCCCTCAGTCTCAGCTCTATACCCTTTGGTAAACATTGGCTGTCTCCTTTCGAGATAATAACTGGACGGCCAATGCAATGAGACAAAGGAACGTATGAACCAACTTTACTTAAAGGAGACATTTTACATTATTGTCAAGGCCTCATCGAGGCACTCAAGAAAAATGTGAGGTTGGTAGCTGATTCTTTTCACAGTGAGTTCCCGGGAGATGAAGACCTTAAGGATCATGGATTACAACCTGGAGATTTTGTTTGTTGGAAAAGACACCAGATAAAGGACTCTTTGCAGCCCCATTGGAAAAGACCATATCAGGTGCTTTTAACCAACCCATGTGCTGCAAAATTAAAAGGCGTAGACTCACGGATTCACATTTCTCATTTAAAAAAGGCCTCTCCACCTCAATGGGCTTCAACTCCAGTCTCTGATACCCGACTTCGACTGACCAACACGAGTATCTCCAACCAGGATGAGAAGAAGACGACATCTGTTGTAGACAGCTGTCTCAAGACGGCGGACTAGGCCTGTATTCCTAACCCTACATTCCCTCATTTAAACCCTTGTAATGTTTAAACTTTATGTAATTGCTAAATAATCAATTTCTAGATTGCCTTACCTTTTCCTATGGCAATAATTTACGCCCCTGACTTTACAAGATAGATTAGAACTTAATTGCAACACCAATTATTAATTAAAAAAAATGCCATTTAGGATTTTCCTAATACTATGCTTGTTTCTCCAACCCACATCTGAATGGGCCTCTGATGGCAATGTTTTTCTGCAATGGGCACATTCCTTTGCTACACACAAAAATCAGTCCAATTGTTGGACATGTGGCCAACTTCCACTTTCTAGCAGCTCAGGGTTGCCTTGGTGGGTCTCCCCCTTTCAAGGCATAGATTGGAAGCTCTAAAGCAATTTATTACGATGGAAAGATCTAGCTCCAATGTTTGCAGTTCGTCTAATATTATTAATTATGATCCTGAAACACGGCCAATAGCCCATATTATTAATGATACAGGGCATGGCTATTCTTTTTCTGTTACTCAAACCATCCCATTATCCTGACAAATTGCAGATGAACAAAAGAAACCAGACATTACAGTAAGAACTATGAAAGGTTTCACATAAATTTGAGATGGATATGCTTGGCTCACTCCTAGTCATGGATCTTTAAAGATACCAGCACCTTTATGTTGGGAGCAGAGAAATCATTCCAAACAAAATTTACCAAATTACACTTGAAAGACGGGCTGGATACCCACCGAGTCATGTCAGAATATGACTGTTCTTAAAGAAAGTGATTGGTTTGGAACAGACTGGTCTTAAAGACCAGGCATTTATTGGGTGGCTCCTAATGGAACTCAGTGGTTATGTGGAACAAACCTCTGGCCTTGGCTACTGCCTGGATGGTTAGGGCACTGCACTCTGGGCTTCCCCTGGATACAGGGAAGGATTCGCCCTGAGCTAACATCTGTTGCCAATCTCCCTCTTCTCAAGGCTAGATGGGCTCGTTCAGTGTTCTACTGGTATGACCACCTAGCAGCTATATTTGTTCCCTCTTTGGGGCTATAAGATGTCATATGACACATAGAGGCTCTGACTAAATTTACTCAATAAGCTCTTAACAATAGTCAAGCAGGGATAGCTCTATTAAATACTGAAATGACTTTAATGAGAAAGGTCGTCCTTCAAAACAGAATGGCCTTAGATATTGTTACAGCATCCCAAGATGGCACATATGCAATCATTCAAATTGAGTGCTGTGTTTTATATCTGATGAATCTTCCAATGTGTCATCTCTGTTAAAGCACATGAAAAAACAGGTAAATGCCTTGAATGATCCTATACCCAGTTTAGATTTGTTTGCTTGGCTCCCTTTCAGTACCAGTTCCCTTTTACAATCTGGATTGCAATTCATATTTCTGTTACTTCTTGGAATTCTTGTACTGTACTCATGATAATATTCAAACTAATGTTGTTTTCTTTACTCGTTTTTGTAAGACTGGCATGCAAACCAGAGTAATGTTTGCTTGGCCACTTGAGATGGTTGATCGATCTTACGGCCCTGGGCGAATCTCCTTTTCCTATTAAGGCTACATCTAAGAATTCATTTTTGAGCTAATCATTTCAAATATTGGATTACCTGTTCTATAATTGGTATAAACAGTGTAACTGTAGGAAGTCATGTAAAAGCACACGTGCAATCTCTGTGTGATAATCTAAAAATAATCAACATTACATAACCTATGAAAGAGTTCCCTTGTTAATATATACCTCCATGCTCATCCACTATAGCTATCTCCCCCCAACGTGGACGACTGGGCAAATCAACAAAATAAAAGCCTAGCACCAAGGAATATGATGGACCGAGGGCAGGCAACAACCACTCTGGCATTGAGGGACATATTTTGATCAGCAATGCTTTCTCTTAAAAGATTATTGATCAAAAGGGGAAAATGACAAGAGATTTTCACATATTGAGGTATATAGGGTAACTATTCAAGTTCAAAACTGATTGGCTTGAACTAGAAAGCCTGACTTACGGCCTATCAAACATACATTGTACATGTGCATATCCACTAAAGGAAGGAATGCACTCTCTTAAGATAAAGAACGCATACTTCTCCTCCTACACCCTATTGGTAATGCCCTATTGGCAATGCCTGGATTAGCCCCTTTCCTGGCATCATGGTCATGTTGACCTGTTAATCTGCAGCTGAATACCTGTTTGAAAATGCATCCTGGATGTGTTTAATGTATCTTCTTTGTTCTAAAAAGACATAAGACTGTGCTGAAACCCATGCTTCTCTAGAACGCCTTCTAAGGCCTTCCCAGGTTCTAATCCTCACTCTGGCTCACAATAAACTCACCCCAATTTTGATTTACAGGTTGGTTATGGATTATTTGTGCCAACAGAAGTGATGTCTACTCACTGTTCGGCGACATTTCGGTCGAGAGAATCCGTTTCAGTGGGTGTTTCAGGCAAGGAGGAGCTGGACTCCTGTATCTGACACAACTCCTCATCTGTGATGATGTCAAACACGGCGTCATCTGGTGGCCTGCCGTCTGTGTTTGCACCTGGACCACAGAAGCAGATCAGGAGAGAAGAGAAACAGTTATGCACAGGATGGGGAGGGAGCCTCAGGGAAGTGAGAGAGTGTAGATATGCAGGACAAGCCACCAGGGCACACTTTAAGCACTCACTCAATTGACAGCCATTCTGTTCAGATGTGAGAGAAATGGCTGTTGGGACATTTGAGAAAAGCAAAGGAGGGGACTACAGATGAAACTGAATCCACAACTTAAGAGATTTCTCTTAAGCTCCTTAGGGGATTAGAAAGGTTTCAGCTTTTACATATTCTGAGGCCACTTATTTAGAAAGAAAAAACCTATCAAAACCTTATCAGGAAAGAACCTAACAAAAAAGTAAACATACTCTGTGCTGCTAAATCCTTGCTCCATCAGACACAGACATTACTTATTCATGCTTCCTTAAAAGCAGGAATCTGCCTGGCCTGCATTTTCCCCCCAAGCCACTGGGGGGTGGGAAAGAACTTCCTTCTGCTCAAGGAGTTGCAGGAACCATTGTGCTTCTGACCAGGGGACTCTTTTCCAACTCTGCGGGCCACTCAGTAGGAAGGATGCTGCATGGATGCTCCTGTGGCAGTCACCCACACACAAGCCTCTCCTGTATATGTCATGGAAAATGTAATGGCAGGTCTGAGGTGAAAGAAAGAAAGAAGGAAAGACAGAAAGAAAGACAAGGAGACACGAAATGTCAGAAATCAAAGCAAGTGACCTCAGCACTCTGGCAGGATGGTGTCACTCTCTGTTGTCACTAGAACACCTGCCAGTGACTGAGGGCATGGGAAAGATTCCTGGGCTATTTAGCAAGAGGAATAGGTCATATGAGCTACAAGTTCCCAGCTAGCCCTGCCACATGGCTACTGAGACAGGCCATGCTTTAGAAGAACATTCTTCCTCTTGTCTGAAGGCTGTATAATGGAGGTTTTGAGGCACAGGCTGAAAAAGGGGACCAGGAATTGGTTTCCCTTCATAGACCCAGCCATACTCCTGAACCTGCCTTCTGAGGCTGGCAGAGGGAAGAGGGAAGGAAAAGGAGGGAAAGAAAAATGAGCAACAGGGATCCAAAATGACGTCCACTGAAAGAAATCAAAGAAGACGTAAATAAATGCAGAGCTATATCAGGTTCAAGGATTGGAAGACTCAATTTTGTTAAGATGTCAATTCTTCCCAAACTGATCTAGAGATTCAACGCACTCCCAATCAAAACTTCACTAGGATTTTTTGTAGAAATTGACAAACTGATCCTAAAATTTATATGGAAAAGTAGAAGACTTAGAATAGCCAACACTTTGATAAAGAACAAAATTAGAGGACCCATTCTACCTGATTTTAAAGGTCATTACAAAACTATGATAATCACAACAGCGTGGTATTGGTGAAAGAAAGGGCACACAGATAAATGAAACAGAATGGAAAGTCCAGATATGGACCCACATATATAAGGGCAATTGATTTTTGACAAAGGTACAAAGGCAATTCTATGGGAAAAGAATAGACTTTTCAACCAATGGTGTTGGAACAGCTGGACAACCATAAGCAAAAATGAATCTCTATGTATAGCCTGCACCATATACAAAAATTAATTCAAAATGGATTACAGACCTAAATATGCAACCTAAAACTACAAAAATTCTAGGAGAAAATCGGAGAAGATTTTTGAGTCCTTGGGTTAAGCAAAGATAGATACGACACCAAAAGAAAAGAAAAAAATTGATCCCACAACGAAAAAAAATTGATAGACTGGACTTCATCAAAATGAAAAACTTCTGCTCTTTGAAAAACATTTCTGCTCTTTGAAAGAAAATGAAAAGACAGGCTATAGACTGGAAGAAAAAATATTTGTAAAACACATATCTGATAAATAACTTGTATCTGGAACACATAAAGGACTCAAAATTCAGTAACTAAAAAAAAAAAAATTAAAAAATGGGCAAAATATTTGAGGAAGATTTACTAACACTGTGCATGGTACACTCCCCCATCCCTGAGCTGTTCTTTGTACTCAATGTAAATAAAGGGGCCTGCCAACCTCTTCGATGATCCAGTTAAACAAAAGGAGATCTAACAGTATTTCTGAAGGTTGGCTGGCCTGGATCCAGGCAGAGGCCAAGGAGGAGTCCGTAGGGACGAGGTGTAGGAAGCAGTGATGCTTGAGCAAAGATGAGACTCACTTCTGCCCCTGCCTCTCAGCTCTGCCTCCCTGGTACTCTACATCCACAGTCCAGTCCCTGCGAGGGCAGCCTGAGCTGCTCTGCTAGGCTGCACTTGGAGCAGAAGCAGCAGAAACCAAATCCCGCTTCCTTTTACTGAGCTGAGTGAAAGGACATGAAGGGGAACACATCCTCTTGGCCTGAGGGAGAGTGTGAGCCACAGAGAGAGAGGGAAGGATGTGGTCGTTTCCAGACAACTCCTGGCCTGTGGTTACTCTGGGAGAGGGTTAGATATCGGGGTTGAGGCTCAGGAGACAGCATTTTCCAAGGTGTGGGAGACATTCCACTGGTAGTATGTGAGTTAAGAGGTACAAAGACCTCCTGTTAAATAACACTGAATCATAGCAGGAGAAACTTATTCCCTTTTCAATTCTCTTTCAATCCTAATTACATCAAAATGAAAGTCTCAAATTGGTGATACCACATTTTTAGCATCTCTTTAATGGCTAGATTTGGAAAGCTTTGAGTTAAGCTTATTACAGCTAACACAATGGGGTAGCGGTTGAGGGGGTGGCACCTAGAGAACACCAAGGGCAGCAGCAGGAGCCTGACCTTGGCTTCCGGTGGCCTGGGGCCCAGCATGGGCTGGTGACGGTGTGGGGCTGAGCTCTCCCTGGCTGGTGCCCGAGCTGGCGCTGTCAGGGGAGCCAGGGTCCTCGCTGAGCTTCCGGAAGCAGGCTCGGCAGCAGCGCTCCTTCTTGCCGCTGTGCTTCGTGAGGACATAGTTGTTGCAGCAGTAGTAACAGAAGATGCGGCCACAAATCCTGGGGACGAAACAGGCACGGCTAGGAGGATGACGTACTGCGGGCCCTGTGGGATCTGCTCAGGCTGGAACGGGCTCTGTGCTGGGCTCTGGACGCCACACGGCTCTCCTCAGACCTGACTTTGCCCCCACTTTAGTGTGGTTTAAGGCCCATTTGATAAGATGCCAATAATTGGACACGACGATGCAGGTGTGCATTCCACGCCTCAGGGGCTGAGGCTCTGAGAGACCACAGACTCCCCGGGCCTGTGCTGATGATTCTGCATCTCCCCCGGCCCCAGCCCGAGATTCATTTTTGCCTGCCCTTTGCTGGGCCCCAGGAGAGTCTTTGCTCTGTGTTCCTCCCTGAAGCCTTGGCCCCAGCCCTGCTGTTTCCCTCCGGTCCTGGAGGCTGTGGGAGGGCCGGGGGCTGCTGGTCTCTGGGTACTCCACATCCCTGTGGGTCTGCTGGACTCTGCCCACACCCCTGTATTAAACTCTTACCTTTCAGGGATCCCTGAGTGTCCTGCTAGGACCCTGCCTAAAACCCTCCTTGCCTGGGCCTCTTACAACCAAAAGGCAACATGCTCTTCCTAGGTAACCAGCCACCGTGCCAATGCCCACATGGATTCCTCGCTCAGAGACGACTGCCCTGGTTCTGGACCCTGCTGGGGTTCTGGCGCCGGCCTGCGAGCAGCCCTGACCTGCAGTGGTGCCGCCGCACCATCCAGCTGAACTCCCGCTTGCAGTCGAGGCAGTGGTTCGCCTCCGTGTCCCCGAGACACCTCTCCTCAGCACTGAGCTTCTGCTGGAATTCCAGGGCATCTGACTTCTGCCAGAGGGCGTCCTTGTCCCTGGGACAAAGTGACATTGGTAAAAGAGAAAAAAGAAGCTGTGAAAACAATAGAATTATCCCTGATTCATTTCAAAAGATTGATTCCAAATTTCCCAAGACACAGAAGGAGATTTGCTTTACCCCGGAAATACCGCCACTCTCACTGTGCTCTGTCACCCTGCCTCAGTCCCAGACTCAGCAGGACCCTCAAACATGCAGGCCCTTAACTGACATCAAACTTGCGAAGGCGCACAGGAGGCCCACTATGTACATGGAAGGCTCTGGCAACTGCAAAGAGCTTGCCAGCATCGACAAGTGTCACACATTGCTCAGGCGTCTAAACGAGGAGCGTATGGCCACTGAGAGTTTAAGCTATAACGTGCTGCCATGATTACACGACAGTCTGTATGCTGTGAGCCCAAGGACCACAAATGTACTACCCACCCAAATCTTAAAGGTGCTTAGGGCCCTTTACGGTTTTATGGTTTGTTCAAGTAACAACTAATCATAATCACTGGAGAAGATTAAAGATTTCCCAGTCTGAAAATCTGATGGGATGTTAATCTCCCCCACTCCTCAGAGAGACAGTACAGCTACTCCAAGAAGCAAGACTAAAAGAGGTGGGAGCCTCTTCAGGAAGGTCCAGCAGTGTCCGAATATGCCTGATGCAGCAGGAAGATGTGTATAGAGACTTTCGTATTGCTGCTAATGGTCATTTCTAGGGCTTATGGCTTCTGACATGAGAAAATTTAGTTCTTTCCAGGATGAACCCCAGCCACTATCCTGAGGGTTATGTGGCCCCAGAAGCACCTCATCCACTGATGGCTAACACCAGAGACACTTAAGTTCTGAGAGAAACTGCCTCCATCACCAGCCAGGGACTCCAAATCAACCACAGACGATTCCCCTTAAATACAAAAGCCAGAACATGGAATTGATTGGCTTTTCAAGGATGTTTGAAATTGTCAGGAAGCAGGAAGATTCATTCTCTGGACCAGCATTGTTTTCCCAGCTGGTCCAGCTTGTCCCGTCTGACCCCAGGAGGCCAGGCACCCACACCGTGGGAAGTGGGAATGCTGTCAGGACCTGGGCCTTCCCAGCACATACCTTGGGAGATGTCTGAGCTCAGAGGTCACAAATGCCCTGAGTTCCAAGTGTGCAAACTGATGACAAGTAGCCAGAGTTTTTAAACTTCCAAATTAGTTACAATTGAAAATCACCATTTTGCAACCCCAAATGAATCAGTAGATTTAGGCATTGCTTATCCATGACTGCCAACATTGCAAAGAAATGGCTAATCAGATCTTACATGGCTCTTGAAGGGAAGACCGAAAACTCTAAACCAATTCTATGAAGTGTTCTTGCCAAAATTTTGAACCTGAGTCTGAATAAGCCTCTAGTAGAGCAGTGGTCCTCAACTCTGGCTCACTGATGTCTGGACTCCACTTCCAGAAATTCCAGTTCAGTTGGTTTGCATGGAGTCTGGACATGGGTATCATTTTAATAGCTCCCTTAGTGATTCTAATGTGCAGCTAGGGTTCAGAACCACTGCTCTAGTTCTAAATATCAATTTATAGGAAATACAAAGGTTGGAAGAACATATTAAATGAAACCATGGTGAGGGAATCAGCAAAATCCAGGCCATGGCAAACTGCCAGGTGAATGACCTGGCTTCTTCAAAAGTAAATTGCAAAGAAAAAAGGAAAGTTAGGGAGGTGGTGGGGGAGCCCATAGACTAAAGGCGATCTAAGAAACATATCAGCGTGCAATGTATGGATCTAATTTAGGTCCTGATTAGGAAAAATTATAAGGGAATTGGAAAAATTTGAAACTGACTAGATCCTTAATGATATTAGGAATTACGGTTAATTTTTAAGTATGGTATTGATACCTTGGTTGTTTAAAAGGGAGAGTCCTTGTCTTGGAGAGGTATATACTGAAACATTTGAGGATGAAATGATCTGACATCTGGGATTTGCTTCAAAATAATCTGGGGAGGTGGGGGAAATGGGTGGGACTCTGGATGAAACAAGATCGGCCACAAGTTGAAGAATGTTGGTGCCGGGTGACAGGTACACAACGGTGTGTTATGCTATCCTATTTTCCTATGTTTGAAAATTTCCAGAAGAAAAAGTAAAAAAATTTTTTTGAATGACTTGCCAACATTTAAAACTCAGGACAATTTCACATAAAAATCCGGGTTTCCCCTTTCTTTAAGAAATAAGGTGGTCTGACAACTGTATCGGCAACAATCGGCAGGAGCGGAGTGTGCTCTGTCCTCCGGTTCCTGAGTCCCCTCCCGGCCCAGTTCTGACATTTCCGTTAGCTGCCTGCTCGCTGCAGGCCCTGGATTTTGGGACCCTGCTACTAGGGGAAGAGGGATGGAGGAGAAGGAGAAATGCGCTCACGAAAGAGGGGCAAGTGACTGGGGAAACTCCTACAGATACTAAACATCATTTACTGTCACTCTGGGGCTAAGCATACAGAGATTTTGAAAATAATTACACAGCAATATGAAAACACAAACCTAGACGAGCACTAGTGGGAACACCGAAATCCACACTCGCAAGGCTGCCAAAGCCTGAGCAGACCCTGTATGCGTGGGCCCTTAACAACAGAACGAATGCAGACAGGGGCCCATTTCCCTTGAGGGGTTCTTTCAGGAAGAGCTGCATTTCTTTCAAGAAAAATCGAGCTGTTTGTTACCTGTTTGTCCCAACACTCACCTGAGCAGTTCTATCAGCCGTTCCTCCAAGTACTTCTTGGTTCTAGTCAGGTCATCCAGGTCAGCAAGCATCTTCTGGTCATTCTTCTCTCGGTCTGTCACCTCCTGGCAGAGTCTGTTGTAATATTCTTGGATTTCTGTCGTGGCTTTTTCAAGTTCCTTCTGGGTTCTGGTGGAGGAGTGGTAAGTTTTCCTGATTATCTACTACTTCCAGCTTCCCTGTGCCTCTGGGCTAACCCAGGCCTCTAATCAGGGGTCCTGCTGCCCTCCCAGCCTTTCCCCGTTCCCAGTGCCCCTCGGCACTCCCCACTTACAGGTGGGGCACTCCCCTAGCCTTCAAGACTCCCCTCATACACCCAAACTCCACATACCACCACCTCCCCACACCAAATACAAGGGCATTCCAGGAGAGCAGGTTGACCTCAGGTCTCCAGGAACACCCCAAGGTGAGTCGAATCTGCACACTTGGTTCTTGGGCACGGACTGAAGCCATGAGAGGAGCCCAATGGGTAAGGCTAATGGGCTGGTGATGGGGGGTGGGGGTTCCAAGAAGGAAAAGGAGTCAGGACAGAAAGAACAGAGGCGTAGCTTCCTGCAGGTGACCACACAGAGGAGTCTGTCTCCCAGGTGTCTTTGGGACACTACACATGGGCTTGGCGCGGGGCACACAGCAGGCACTCAATCTGCATTGCCCAGTGCTCTGCCTGACAGCCCCGAGGCCTAAGGAGTCCTGCTCCGAGCACTGTGCAGTCTCTCAGTCCATGATGGAGGGCTGGCCAAGGCACGATCTTCCTAGCCTTACCCACTCCACTTTCAGCTCAGCTATCCCCCAGGGCAGTAGGTTTCCAAGGACACTCTATAAACCCCAAGGCCCAGCAAGATATTCATAAGAGCTCCGCTGAACAGAGGGCTTTGCGGAGACTAATTTGTATCTAAACCAGCCCTTCCATGTCCAGTATAAAGTTGTCAGGAGGTTGTTCACTAGACACTGTCTACCAAAATGTTCTCATGGGTAGACACACACACACACACACACACACACACACACACACACACACACACA